>NC_061114.1:167742965-167800910 GCF_002878395.1 Capsicum annuum | reverse complement strand
TTTTTTCATCTATTATAAATTCTTATTTGTTCATTTTATTGTAAATAGTTCATGTTGATATATATATTCTAAACTATTTATTTTTTATTCTAATTTTGATATTTCATCTTTTTGTGTATTTATTGAGTTTTCACTAACTCCGGTAAATATATTATAATGTAGTCTTTCTATTCTTATTTTTAATTCTTTACATTTTTCCATAAATAATTTGTTTTAGTTCTTTGTATTTTTGTACTTTATTCATTTAAATCATATTTATAATATTTTGGTGGATATCTAAATCTGATTTTATCATAATTAGGTGGTATGTGTCTCATTCTTCTAGATTTTAAATGGATTATTAATTTTGCTTCAATACTAGATATTAAGGTAATTAGGTAGGCTAATCTTTGTGGGTTTTCTTTTGTTTTATTTAGACTTATATATTCTGAATAATTACTAATTAAAGATTCTTTAATTTTTCTAAAAGCTTCTCTGCTTTTAAATGGTCTTCTCATAATTAATATAATCCAATCTAAAATTCAAACATATATGCTACTGCTGTATTTTTTAAATAACTGGGCTCTGATACCATTTGTAGGGGGGTGCGGATAACTAACTTGTGAAGATAACTTGTGAAATAGATCCATTATCGTATTGATGCACCATCAAACTATTAATTTTAATT
The DNA here is from genome assembly GCF_002878395.1 of Capsicum annuum. Taxonomy (NCBI): domain Eukaryota; kingdom Viridiplantae; phylum Streptophyta; class Magnoliopsida; order Solanales; family Solanaceae; genus Capsicum; species Capsicum annuum. The sequence goes on along the minus strand of NC_061114.1, from coordinate 167,800,243 downwards.
ACAAACTAAATTAGTTACTAAAAAATGTGATTTTTAATCAGCACTCTTTCTATCCCAATTTATGTGAAGAGGTTCAGAGTATGAGGGTTAGAGTTAATTTTTATTATGAATAAAGGTATAGACTCTTTAAATAATTTTAAATCATAATTTACAAACTCGAAAACTGCACGAAAAGCACTACAAGTCAAGATAGCTAATCGTTCCAAAAAAAATTAAGAAGTTTGAGAAATTACATTTTTGCATGGGGATTGGGAGTTGTTTGTGTATGTTGGAGAAGGAATGGGTTTTGTGAGTTTGAGTAGGTGTGTGGATTAATTAGGATAACTCCAATTTAAATATTTTTGCCTATGTAGTATTTGTTAATTTCAGCTGAGAGGACCTGTAGAGTACATTTCATGGAAATGAAGTAGTACTACTTATGATAATAGCTTATTTTCAAAAATAAATTTAGTACCTAGCTGAAGCTGGTTTTTATAAATGGAATTTTCATTGTATTTAAAATCATTTCATAGAAATTAATCAAACAAAAAATTAATTCCACATTTTCATTGAAATTTTACGACCTCCATTTCCATCTTCCATAAAGGAAACATACTACTGACCATAATTTTACAGTTCAAAAAATTATCTCTAGCTCACAAATGCAGCTTACTGTGTTAATAAGCGTGTGGTTCAATTCTTTATAAATTTTGTTTGTGTTCAATTCGTTTACCGTGTTATGATTTTTTATTTGTCTTTTTTTGTGTTTGTAAGTTGTAAAGGAATTCATCGCAAATTTTGTGGATTAATCTATGTTGATTTATGTGTTTATCTTTTTTAAAAAAAATTGCTAAAACAAAATAATTATTTTTCTATTTTTTTAAATATATATACACACAGAGAAATTTAATCGTAATCATAAGATTTTAATTTATATATATTTTTCTCTACTTAAATTTCACACCTCATCAACTTAAGGCACATAAAATGATCAAATAAAAGTTTAGGGGTCGTTTTCTAGCGTGTTGAATTATGCAAAATTAGTAATACATGGACTAGATAAGGAGGAATTTATGTATTACTTTATATTGGAATTAGTTATACAAGTTTTAATTACACTTGTAGAAATTGCTTTACCTATTATTTTGAATAAAATAATAGATAGATTCCCTCATACCTTATACATGTATGAATAACTTATCTTCTAACTCACAGCCAAACATGAGATTTCTTTCGCAAGATTTGATACCTACATAACTCATGTCCAAACCAGCTTCCGGACCATACCTTAAGGCACATAAAATAGGATTAGTAAGGCAGCCTGAGTATTGGTTGAATTTTAAAAAAAAAAAAGTAATATTTAGTATTTGTTTGTACATGTGATTTGAGATCATGATTTCAAATTTTAAGCTCTCCAAAAAAATATAATTTGAAAATTCAAATTGTGGTTTTAAATGTAAAATTTAACTTATAAGTTTATATTTTGTAAATAAAAAAAAGGATCTATCATTTTAAATTTTGTAAAAAGTAAAAATCATGTATGACTTAAGAGATTGTACACACTCTATGAAATGATTATATTAATGAATAACTAATTACTACTACATTTGATTAGCAAATTTTTATAATTAAAATTATGTATATTTGAAACTTTATAATTATAAATATTTATTTATAACAGAAAATGAACATAGTCAGTGGAATGTCGGAAGATATTTTGATATCTTGATTATGAATTATAATTTGCTCATTTTAGTAAATATATATATATATATATATAAATTAAGAAAATTTTAATAGTGGACTAGTTATATCTATGAGGAAAAAAGAGTACATTTATTGATTCAGATGATAAAACAATTTCTATACTAATTTAAGTCATTTTGGATTCTGGGTTCAATCCATAGTAGAGTCGTTGAGTCATTCATAATAACATGAAACAATTTCAATGAAAATGCTCTCTTCTCCCCTTCCTCTCTTGACCTAACCCTACTCATAATGCCACCATAGCCGCCGTCGGCCATAGTCAGTCCAGCTAAGCTGGTCACATATCTTTGTTCAATACAAAGTTTCCTCCGCTTCCATACAAACCAATTACCTTAGACGCTGATAAAAATTTCCAAGAACCTGAAGCTTCTCTTAGCAAATCTCCTAAATGCCTTCCCCTAAACTATGGAATGTTGCTCAATCCGTCAACTCTAAATAATGGTACCACTCTAACAAAACACCAACATTGAACACACACCTATCAAACACTTAAAGTCATTAATGGTGTTCCCTATGTGATATGGATAGAAGAAGAAGTTAATTGAATGAATTTGATAGAAATTGTAATTTGCCATAATTGGAAAGTACTCACAAGGGTGGCCTGACATTGAAAACACAAGGAAATATTTGCCTTACCGAATTAGTATTAAAGGCGCATGTTAGATAGAGTGTTTAGGAATAGGCACATTCTTATTAGATGATCCTTGACAGAGGATTTCGCAAACATGATAGCCAAGAACTCCTATTATATCAAAGATAGGGATGGTAAACCTTATCAGGAGCTCTAGTTTATGACTCTACATTTTGAGGGATAATTCCTTCTTAATTAATGCAAAGATTAAAAATTTTTGTAACTCTTTGTAATAAATCTGTGTAAACTTTCGCAAATCATAAGAATTTATAGGATGGAGAGTTACTACTTCATAAATATTATACATTCATTCAAATGATGGTTTCTTATAAATGTAACTTTGTAAATGAATAGACATTCTTAAGTCTTGAAAGTTACTAGTCACTATGACTTTGTCATTAATTTAAGAGTAATGTTACATTATGTACATTAACTCTGTTTGTCTTCATTCACTCTTTTGATGGATGAAACGCAAATGATATACCTATTTAAGGAGTATCATTTGAAAACTAAAAATGTAAGAAAACATAAAAAATAAAATTCTCTCTCCCCTTCACCAATTCTCTGCCTTAATCTTGGCTTCCTTCTTTTATAACTTTTGGGCAATTGGTTTGGGCATCCTCCAAACTTTCAACCATGAGTACAAGTGTTTGGAAGTAGTTATGGAACCTTGGGGAATGACCGGCTAGAAGGATTTTCACCAGAGTCGAGCCAAAATTACTTTCAAGGCAGTGGCTTGCCACGACATAGTATTTGTGACTATTCTCCTACTATTAATAATTTCAGTTCTAATATCAATATTGTAGTATTTTTTCAATAATTTGAAAGCGATTTTCTTATATAAAATATTGATAAATGGATATTTCTTTGAACAAATTTTTTTTGTCAAAACTTGAGTCATTGGATGAAAATAATTTTAAACGTTAGTCACAAGAACTTCTGACTTTCTTAGAACAATTAAAAGTTGATTATGTTTATTTAATGATGGTTCTAACATTATTAATGATTCTAACACTGTTGTGATTGTTGATGAATTTGTTAAAAAGAAGGTTAAAAATGATAGAAAAAATGCTAGAGGACATTTATTGAGTCATATGACTAACACTTCATTTGATTTATTTGTTACTTATAAATCTGCTAAAGAAATATGGGATAGTTTGCAAAACTCAAAACAGGAAGGTTAAAATGATGTCCAAGTTTATTTTCGTAAGGGTGATGAAGTGATTGTTGCAGTAGTCGTTGAGATGAACCTGATAGCTAACAAGTTTGACTGGGTGTTGGACACAGGGGCTTCAAGGTATTTTTACGCCAATAAAAAGTTGTTCCATGACTTTGTCAAGTCCATTGATGGCGAGTGCACCTTCATGAGTAACTCCACTACTGCTGGAATTATGGGTAAAGGAAAAATTTCTCTTAAATTAACTTCTGGTAAAACATTACTAGTGAACAATGTTCTATATGTTCTCTCTCTCCATAGAAACTTAGTTTCTGGAGAACTTCTAAATAAAGTAGGCTTTAAACTTATTTTTGAAGTTGATAAAATAATTATTTCTGATGGAAGAAACTTTATTGGGAAAGGATACCTTAGTAGGGGTTTATTTATACTGAATACTGTTCAAGAGACTGTCAATAATGCAGATATTTCTAATTCTGCTTTTATTACTGAGTCTATTAATTGTGGCATGGTAGACTAGGTCATGTTAATATTTCTTCTATTAAAAAAACTTTGAAAAATTTATTTAATTCCTTCAAAAAAACTTGACGACATTACGAAATGTCTCATGTGTTTAGAAGCAAAGCATGCCAAGAAACCTTTTAAATATGTTATTAGTAGAAAGACCAAATTGCTTGAACTAGTACATTCAGACTTAGCAAAATTTATGAAAACTATTAGTAAAGGTGGAAAGAAGTATTATATTACTTTTCTTGATGACTTTTCTAGGTACACTAAGGTATACCTCCTTAAGTCTAAAGATGAAGCTGAAAGCACATTTTTAAAATTCCAAGCAGAAGTAGAAAATCAATTAGATAGGAAAATCAAGAGATTTAGATTTGATAGGGGCGGTGAATATAGTACTAAAACTCTAAAAGATTTTTGTGAAAAATGGTATTGTCAATGAGTTTAGTGCTCCTTATACTCCATAATAAAATGGTGTTGTGTGATACCCCGAAAAACTAAACCAATATTAGATCCATGTACCAAGATCATACATAGTACATCATAGTTATTTTATAGTTTTATGATTAATTTAGGTGTATATTAAGGCTTCAAATAACTCCCAGTTATCAGACGAATCAAAACATTCCTTACCGATTGAATTCTTGAGGAGGATATTGGTATAGTCAACTTCAAATGAGCATATATCTCATTATACTTGTAGTTTTTGAGCTAATGACCTATCAACAGATAGATAATTGAATTAGCTTTCCAACGATACTAATTTCACCTAAATCCGATATCAGAGAAAACAGTTATTCCTATTTTACTCCAGTATATCAGGCTGGAAATAGTGTGATGACATTCGAGGTAGCTTACCACATTTTTGACGCCATGTCACAAATGTCGTCAGCCTTAGGCAGAATTCAGCTTCTGTGTGACGACATTTTTGATGGCTTACCATATTTTTGATGCCATGTCACAAATGCTGTCAGCCTTAGGCAGAATCCAGCTTCTGTGTGATGACATTTTTAATGGCTTACCATATTTTTGACGCCATGTCACAAATGTCGTCAGCCTTAGGTAGAATCCAGCTTCTGTGTGATGATATTTTTGATGGCTTACCATATTTTTGAGGCCATATGACAAATGTCGTCAGCCTTAGGCAGAATCCAGCTTCTGTGTGACGACATTTTTGACGGCTTATCACACTTTTAATGCCTTGTCACAAATGTTATCAGCTATTATTTTCAGCAACTGATAATTTATTTCATAAGGGTATTTTGGTCTTTTTTCTTTACTTCCCATGATTTATAACTCTAAAGAGGCGTAATTTTTCTCATTTTTCTTCAGTTAAACATCTTAAAAAGCTCTCTCATACATTTTTAACCACAAGATTAGGGTTTTCTCTCAAGATCATCTCCTCAAGAACAATAACATTCTCTCCCCAAAGGGGTTAAATCCTAGTCAAGAAAAATAAATAGCAAGCCTAAGAATTTCTTTAAGAACCTTCAAGAAATATTAGATCTCTTCCAAGATCAAGCTTTAAGGTATGAGTGTGTTCATTCATGGACTCCTTTCATCCATGAAGTTCAAGAACCCTTTTCTAAAACTATATATTATGGTTTTCATGTTATGAATGGTTTGTTGATCATGTTTATGTGTTGAATGATGCCAAGATAGAATCTTTATATGTTATTATGAATCTATGACATCATATGAATTGAAAACATATAATTTTGATTATTTATGATGAGTAATTGTATGATTTACACCTATGCCTAAGATGTGCATGTAAGGTGTTTGATAAAATACCTTAGAGACTAGAAATCATAAATTATAGATAAATTGTGACTAAGAGAAGGATTCATGATAGGCCTCTATGATTCAATGTCATCCATGTTGATAATGTGTCTTGTGAACACTGTTGGATTACTCATGAACTAGTCTTATGGAATTATGCTATGCTTACTTGCAAAACCCACTCATGTACAAGATGTAGATTACCCATATACTTCATGAAATCCCCCAAGTTATGATATTATGGATTGTGGTTGTAATATGTAATGAGAACGATATTGAAAGCTATGCAAGTATATACATGTTGTATAAAATTCCCTTCCATGAAATAGATTGTTGAGAACCATGCTTAGTATGAAATCCCTTATTTATGATATTGTGGATTGTGGATTCTACTCTTATGATCAAGTCAGTCATGTGTGTCAGTTTCCTTCCATCGAGTCCTGGGGGTACTTGTACCTAAAAACTATAGTTGTGTGCCTAGATTCATGTCATGTTTTCGCGATACTCTCAATCAATCCATGATCTATAGAAATCAGTCAGTCATGTGACTCAGGAAAACTCAGTAATCTCAGTAGTTCAGTAATCTCAGTAATCTCAATGCTCAGTAACCTTAGTAATCACTGTAAATCTCAATAACTTTAGTACTCTTAATCAGTCCTTAGAACTTATTATATTCCATCTGTCATCAGAATCTAGTAAACTTAGTTTAGCTCCGCTAAACAATACCACTAGTATCAGTCCAGTTAATTAGTATCAGTTTAGCTAATCAGTTCAGTTTAGTTATTTAGTTCAGCTTAGTTATTCAGTTCAGTGTCCTTCAGATGGTAGTAGAAGTTAGAACCGAGTGAACCCAAGGATGGAAACTCACCTACCAGTTCAGGGTGTGGTTCTTAGCAGTCATTTTTGCATTTCAGAACTATGTAGCCAGCATAGCTTGAGATATCGCAGCCTGTTATATGAGAGTAGATGAGGTGGCTTAACCTGTTATATGAGGGTTCCCATCGTTCTTACTAAAGTTACTTGTTATATGAAGGTTGCTCACATGTTGTCCTTACCAATGGCGCGGTATTGACACCCTTCTAGTTAAGGCAGAGATTGGACCCTATCTTAGCCATAATGGCACATATAGGGCATGCCGGTTAAATAACTACTTCCCACAGATTTAGTTACAGATTTTAAGACTGCCAGCTACAGTCACCCAGTCTCAGTAAAGAACTCAGATAGTTTTCAGATTTCAGTATATCAAGACCGTCAAATACAGTCAACTCAAATATAGTATGGGACTCAGATAGTTCCATCAGATTCAGGATTGTCAGATACAGTCACTCATGTTATCATTATTACCAGTTCTCTGAACTTATACTATCAGTACTCAGTTTTAGAATTGTTAGACACAGTCAATCAAACCATTTCTTCATAATTCGAACTGTCAAAAATAGTCATTCATATATTCAGTATCTCAGTATCAGTACACTCATGTTGTTAGTATTCAGACTTAGTAGTCAATATCTCCACGAGTTCAGTTACAGTTATATATGCAGGTATGTATTCTCACGTTCATATCAGTCAGCATTGTTCATGCATATAACCCTTATATTTAGCCTACCTCACTTGTATACTTAGTACATTCTGATATACTGACGCATTTGTGCTATGGTGCTTTCTCTTATGTTACACTATAGGTTCAGAGGCACTATCTCCAGATCAGCAGTAGCATTCTAGTATTCAAAGTTTGCAGTGAGTCCTTCTATCGAGAACGATATGATTATTTCTACATTTACTATTTAGTTGCTAGATGGAGTTAGTTGGAGACATGTTCCTTCAACTCCTTATTAAGTTCAGTTAGAGGATTTCAAACTAGATGTCACATTAGTTATTTAGATCTCATTGTTTTCAGTATTTATGACTTGTTTTGGTATTGTTATACCTTTTTCAGATATTTTGTTATTAGACATTTATCCAGTTCGAACCTTATGGCCTTTCATGTTCATGTTTCTGTATTTTATAATATATTATGAAGTTTACAGGTATAGATATCAGTCATGGGTTAGCTTGTGGTCCTTCGGGATCATGAGTACCGTGTAGCATTCTGGTTCAAAAAAAATCGGGGTATTACATGTTGCCGAACAAAAAAATAAAACTCTTAAGAAAATGATGAATTCTATGCTTTTAAGATTAATTCTACCTAACTATATGTGGGGGAAATTTTCCTTGTCAGCATCATATATTTTTAATATAGTCCCTCATAAAAAGTTAGACAAGAACTCATATGAGTTATGGAAAGGGCTTCCCCCTAATTTAAAATTTCTGAAAATATGGGGCTATTTGGCTAAGGTTAATCTACCTGATTTTATATGGGTAAATGTAGGTTCTAAAACTTTTAGTTGTGCTCAAAATAGTGTTGCATATTGATTTGTGTCATTAAAAAATTATTCTATTTGTTAATCTAGAGATGCAAAATTTTGTAAGCATGTTTTTCCTTTGAAAAAGTGATATGCCTAGTGATGTGTAAAATAATACTTCTATATGACTCAATCTAAGGATTTTGTGACCCTAGGACAAAAGGATAAAGTATGCAAATTAAGAGAATCCTTATATGGACTTAAGCAGACACCTAAGCAGTGGTATGAAAAAATTAATTTTACATTAATAGATAATGACTTTGTTATTAATTCATCTGATAGTTATGTTTATTGTAAAATGATAGGATTAGATTGTGTGATTATATATTTATATATGGATGACATGTTAATCTTTGGTCCTGATGTGAATGTTGTAAAGGAGACTAAGAAGTTTTTGTTTTCTAAATTTGAAATGAAAGACCTTGGAGAAGTTGATATGATTTTAGGGATTTAAATCAAAAGAACTGTTAGTGGATTCTCTTTGTGTCAATCTCTTTGTATTGAAAAGATGTTGAAAAGGTTTGCTTGTTTTGATGTTGTTTCAGTGAGAACTCCTTATGATCCTAGAATACACTTGAAAAAGAACAAAGATTTCAGTGTTTCTCAAACTAAATATGCTAAAATAAATGAGAGTGTAATGTTTCTCAAGAACTATACTTACCCTAATATAGATTATGTTGTTAGTAGATTGAGTAGATATACTTATAATCCCAATAGTGAATACTGGAACGCTCTTCAACGCTTGTTAAGGTATCTTAGAGATATTATAGATTAGTGTTGTATTTTAATAAATTTTCTGTTGTTTTAGAAGTTTTTTGTGATGCAAACTGGGTGACTAACAATGATGAAGTTAGCTCTATCAGTGGCTATGTGTTTACTTTGGGTACAGGTGCTATTTTATGGAAATCTTCAAAGCAGACTTATAAAGCACATTCTACTGTGGAATTTGAATTCATTGCTCTCGAGTGGCAGGGAAAGAAGTTGAGTGGCTGAGAAACCTTTTGGCAGATGTGCCTTTATTGTAAAGACAATTGTCACCAGTCTCTTTATATTCTGACTCACAGGCGCCAATTGGGATTGCTAAAAATAGTGTATATAATGGAAAAAGAAACATATTTGCATCCGTCATGGTGCGGTTAAATAATTATTGAAACATGATATTATTTCCTTGGAATATATAAGGTCTGAAAGAAATTTAGCGAATCCTATGATCAAGGTTTTGATAAGAAAATTGATTCTTGAATCATTGAAGGGAGTGGGGCTAAAGCCCATCAATTGAGATAATATGTGGATACCTAGTTGCGGTCAAATGAAGCCTTACACGCCTTCAATAATACTACATATCCTATTCCTATTGCGCGAGGTAGTGTATTATAAGGTTGAGTTTAATTTTGCTCTTAGTGATCCATAGCCTTAAGGTGGTCTATGAGATAGACTTGATGGATCACTTACGTGAGTGTAAAAGGTTGGTCACCTTTTTATGAAAGACCTAGGTCATCTTTCTAGAGCACTTATCAGACCCAAGCTTTGTGTGCATGACCATAAAAAGCACTTTGTAGTATCACGGAGGTTGCTTAAAATCAAGGATATGGTATATGTTATTGGGGTCTCAACTTATGTCCATCTAGTTCAAGAGTACTTTACTTTTTGGATACTTGTTGTTGCCTCATATCACTACGTGTCAATTAAATTTGAAAGATATTGACACTTAAGTATATGATCCTTCGTTTTGCCCAAAAATTGTTCCATTCTTTATCTTTGCATTAGTGGGGCATTGAAGGATAATTTCTTCTTAATTAATGCAAAGATTAAAACCTCTTGTAACTCTTTGTAATAAATTTGTGTAAACTTTCGTAAGTCATAAGAGTTTGTAGGATGGAGAGTTACTACTTCATAAATATTATACATTCATTCAAATGTCTGATTCTTATAAATGTAACTTTGTAAATGAAGAGACATTCATAAGTCTTGAAAGTTACTAGCCATTATGACTTTGTCATTAATTTAAAAGTAATGTTACATTATGTACATTAACTCTATTTGTCTTCATTCACTCTTTTGATGGATGAAACGTAAATGATATACCTATTTAAGGAGCATCATTTGAGAACTAAAGATGTAGGAAAACATAAAAAATAAAACACTCTCTCCCCTTCACCAATTTTCTGCCTTAATCTTGGCTTCCTATTCTTTTACAACTTTTGGGAAACCTTCAAACTTTCAGCCATGAGTGCACGTGTTCTGAAGTAGGTGTGGAACCTTGGGGAGCGATCGGATAGAAGGATTTGCACTGGAGTCAGGCTGAAATCACTTTCAAGGCAGTGACTTTCCATGATACAATATTTTTGGCTATACTCTTATTATTAATAATTTCAGTTCTGATATCAATATTGTAGAATTTTTCCAACACATTTAAGGTTGATAGAGATACAACACAGGCCATAGTGAATTTCTTTCCCTAAACTAGCTCCTGCGTTCTTTGTCAAAAAAATTCATTAACACTAGCTTCAACTGTTGTAAAACCATTGCAATTGTACATGAAACTATAAATAAAACCCAAACCAAAGTGCTAGAATCCCTAAAGTAGTAATCATGACAATAATAAATGACAATACAGGAGTTGTACGTAATACACAGATTAAAATTTAATAATGGTCATTTGTCTAAGTAATGTCTTTATTGCAATTTACAAGGGCATAACATGGAGAATCTCCACTCTTTGTACCTAGAGTTGAGGCCAACAATTAGGGACCAAGGTAGTGAGAAGGAAATGTCTCCATAGTAGCCTATGAAAAAGGATTTTCCACTAAAAATGCTAGCCAGTGGAAAGTTGTTGGTGATCCTAAAATTCTAGAATGAATAAAAAATAAGAAGGTTGCCACAAAGGATGATATAGATAATAACAGTCAAGATCCATAACAACAGTCAAGCACAAGCATATAAGTCAATACATAGAATTTTTTTCCAGTCCATATAGTAGCTACAGAGCCTACCAATGCACCTGAAGGTTAGAAAATCCTAATAAAGTGGTGCAGTAGTACAAGGACTGTGAAAAACACACCTAAAATTAATAAAAACATCAGAGTACACAACTCCGAGTTAAGATTAAAGCATAAAATCGAAGGATTCAGTTGATTCAACAGAGGCCATTAAAGGAAAGTTGCAAAAGAGGTCGAAAGATGATGCAACAGATAAAAAAAAGTTGAGTCACGCTCTTACTAGATCTATGATATAGGGTGATAGAGTGGAGATGAAGAAGAAGAGGAGGAGGAGAAGAAGAAGTGGAAAAAGGTGAAAGTCAGGAGTACATAGTTTCGAATGATGGTAAAGAACTTCTCCATCCTGATGATATACATATTAAATCTCTTATCGCGTCTAAGATTTAGGGAGATGGGGAGGAAGATGAAAAAGGTAAAATTTAGGCAAATAAAGGTAAAAATTCTCTATCCTGAAGATATGCAGCCTAAGGGTATAATTATAGCTCCAATGAGCATTGATCTATTCAGGCAGTGCATATTAAAAGGAAGCATGTGGAACTTTATATTGGGGCATATGAAGAAAGGGAAACTGCAGTTCACATAGATAGCAATATGGAGTAGATCATTGATCATAAGAGTCAAAAGAAAGAGGTGTGTCCAAATAGAAAGTGTCATGCTATTGTTACACATGATATGAGTGAAAAAGAATAAGCAAAGTTTATCTAGGAGGAGGAAAAGGAAAAAACTGAGATAAATTAAATATGTGAAAAATTAGATTTTTCTTCCAAATAATTCAAAGGAAAAAGGAATAAGAAGCAGGGTGTTACAAAGAATAAGAATCTTATCAAGGTTCTCACAAGTGGTGTTGCTACTAAAAGCAATAATAAACAATGATGAAAGCTCTAATTTGGAACACTAGATCTATTAAAATCCACCAGGTTTTCAATAGTTCAAATACTTCACAAGCATCACAAATTTACCGTAATTATGAACCATTTAAAGATCCACTCAGATTCTTAAATACAAGATAATGTTGGACATGGAGATTGCAAGCTCTAATTGTAATGGTAAGATTTGGTATTTTGTGGAGGAGAATATTGGGATAGAAGGTTATTGATACTGACAAAAAAATTACTTTGAAGTTGATATTTTCAAACAATATATGCTATACTACTCTGGTGTATGCCAAATGTATTGAAAGAAAATGGACGGATTGTAGTATACTATATATGAACTATTTAGCTTAATGGATTTGCCTTAGCCAGTGGAAGGTGATTTCAGTTTTATCATGAATGAAGAGGGAAAAATTAAGGGACTTCCAGTCCTGTCAAATGAATATGAGGACTTTGCTTTTCGTTTAAACTAATGTGAACAATTTGAAACATTCTTTAAGAATATTTTTTTTACTTAGTTGAATGGTAGATTAGGTCTTGACTGCATCTTCAAGGGATGAGATGAGTAGTGATAAATCAAAATTAACAAGACAGATTTGAAGATATGGAGGTAGGACATTTGACTAAAACAGGGTCTAATCATGCCCTAATGATAATTACTATGAAGAAAAAGAGGCAATAGTGTTACAAAGCCTTTAAATTTTTAATTTATGGATAGAAATAAAGTTTTGTGGATGTAGTGAGAACTCACTGGAATGTTAAGGTGGAAGACAATGGTTTCTATGCTTTCAATAAAAGATCAAATGGGTCAATAAAGCACTGTATGTGTGGAGAGGAGCTATCTGCTAGAGAAGAAATTATCAAATTGAAGGAGAAATTGTTTGAAGATCAACCTACTTCTTATAATAGGGATATAACGACCCAAATGGACGTGAGTGACACCTACCCTATTCTTCGGTGGGAGAATCAATTACTCTGAATGCATTAACCAACACCTAAAGAAATAAAGACAACTAGTTCATTAATAATTAAAAAAGAGATTCAATTTCTTGAATAAAAAAAAATGTACAACATTATCAATACCCATCCCTAGTATTTAAAAGTCGACGTACCAAAACTATTAAATATTATCAAGAAGGGGATGCAACCCCAAAAACTAACAAAAATGCATGAGTTCGAAACAAAAAGACTATATCATCCAAGAAGATCCATGGTAGCTCGAAAGATGTTGTTCACCCTTGAATCTGAATCACACACGAGAGTCACAAGTGAGGTCTTGCAGGAGCTGTTAGAATATGTTCCACACTCAATGAAAGTAAGCGCAAGTATAGTATCAGTACACTAGAAAATAATGGTGTACTAGTAGGGTTATTTGGCCAGCTTAAGATGAGAAATATGAACACGTAACCATAACACAAAATAACAATTTAATACATGTTCACCTTTACTAAACTTTAATGCAACAAGTAACACTTAGAGCACTTTTAATAACCTTAACAACAAGTCAAAAGAGGTCAACAGATATCCCTGTCAAGTCAAGGTAAGTCAAGTCAAATAAAGTCAATTCAATAATCCAAGCACAACAATAATACATATTCCCACGATTCACTGATGGAACTATCAAACTTACTTGTACCTTGTACACGCCAAGGGTCTTACGACCGCTCAGTAGTCATGACCTGCACAGGAAAAATTATGTCTATGTACTAAATCCCAGACACAAATGCCTGTCAACCTTATTCCACCAATATCTCATGAAAATGTGTAAATACCAAAACATTCACTATTCAGTAGTGGTATATATATAATAAATCACTTAACACAGTGACAACAACCAACACTTGTAATACTTATAAGCTTTACATATGAGTTTAATGAAATATGATCACACCTAACAACATCCACCAAAAAGTAATACTAAGAAATAGTTAAAATGCACACATAACTCATGTTGAATAAAACTACGTAACCATCACCTACCTCAATCCAAGCTTGCACAATGCAACTAGGCTTGAGTATTCCCTTTTTGTGTAATTTTTGCTTGCTTTCAATCTAGATATAAATACACACCACATAATCAATGAAATGACCTACCCTATTGGGGATTATAAATCATTCGCAACCCCTAAGGCCAAGTTCGTGATTATTGCCTCTCTATTCTAGGTCTTTTCTACCATAAGTCACCTAAAACTACCAATTTTATGGATAATTTAGTGAATTAACAATATGCAAGAGTAATTTAACGATCATTAACCCAAACCCAATGATTTTGTACATAAATTACTCTCTTGCACCAGAAAACTAACTAAACAGGTCCTTAACCCTCCCCAAACTATGTAAACTACCAATTCTAAGGCTAGATTATCAATTTGCTAGTTAATAGAGATGAATTCCTTACCTTAGTGGAGAATAATGATGAAAAACTAATAATTTTCACCCAAATAATCATTGTTGAAACCCCAAAATACTTTTTAGAAAAATAAATTATTTTTGAGATAAGACAACAATTTACATTGCTATAATGACATTGTTAAAGCGACATAGTCGTTACAACAGTTCATGATTGCGTTGATTGATTACTATTGCAGGAATTTTTCCACTTTTGGGCATGTTGGTATAGCAACATAGATAAGGCAGAATGTTTTATTTTCTTTGGAATTCCCTTTTTTCACAACACACCTTAATTCAAGACATCACGAACAATTTCTTTCACGTCAAGATCAATTTTGGGAGTTCTATTTACCCAAATTAGATTTCAAAAAGTCCTAGGGGTTTCTTATCATCTTAGCTAACTAGAAACCATTATAAGAACTAACATATTTTTCCAATACATTTTTGGAATTCCCTAGATCACACCTCACTTAGATTTTCTCCAAGGCTAGTTTAGCCTAAAAATTATTACTTCAAATCTGGGGAGAATCTTAGCCCAAATATTTAAATGAAAGACTTACATATAGCGACAGAAAGGGTTGTTCAATAGATATAAATTTACCCATTGTTCATGTCCAAATGATCAAATAAGAAAAAATAGGCTGAAACAAGGAAAGAAGAGAGTACATGTATCCTCAAACAAATGAATGTACTTGTCTTGTATGTCCTTCTCAATTTTCCAAGTGTCTTCATCAACTGAATGATGTTTACATTGAACCTTGACCAAATGACTTTCCTTCATTCTTAACTTTAGAACATCTTGATCTAGAATCACCATCGGTTCCTTCTCATAAGCCAAATCCTTATCTAATAAAACTAAGTCCTATTTAATAATATAGTCTTCATCCCTATGGTACCTCTTGAGCATGGACATATAAAACACCGAATGAACTTCTGACTAGCCGAATGATAATGCTAGTATTTACAAAATTGGACCCACATTATCAAAACTCTCAAAAGGACCAATATACTAAGGTTTGAGTTTTCCCTTCTTACCAAACCTAATGAATCCCTTCATAGAGAAACTTTGAGCAATACTTATTCACTAATATTGAAAGCCATGTCTCTTACCTTACGATCCACGTACTCTTTCTGTCTACTTTAAGCAGGCAATGGCTTGGTTTGAATAAAGCATAGTTTTTCTTGAGCCTTATTTACAAAGTTAGTGCCCAAAGTTTTAACATCTTCATACTCGAAAGACCTAATAGGTGACCTACATCTCCTTTAATAAAGTGCCTCAAATGGTACTATACCAATACCGAAGTGATAACTATTGTTGTATGAAAACTCACACAATGGAAGGAACTGGTCCCGGGGACCACCAAAATCAATCACACGGTCACTCAATATGTCCTCTAGCATCTGTATTATCCTTTCTAGCTGTCCGTCGATTTGAGAGTGAAAGGTTGTGCTAAAGGTAAGCTTGGTGCCCAACTCCTCGTGTGACCTATCCTAAATTTTAGAGGTATATTTTGTGTCCCTATCAATAATGATGGTAAGAGGAACCTCATGAAGATTTACTATCTCCTTAATATAGATTTAGCTAGTTTCTTAGAGTCGTAGTCAACCCAAACTGGTAAGAAGTAAGATAATTCTTTCAATCGATCCACTATAACCCAAATGGAATCATATTTTCTAAAGGTCTTAGGAAGGCCCATCACAAAATTCATAGAAAGATTCTCCCATTTCTATTCAGGTGTAGGAATTCTCTAAAGCAATCTTGCAGGCCTTTGAAGTTCATACTTCACCTGCTGATAGTTGACCTGGACACATACTCAACTATGTCTCTCTTTATCCTAGGCCATCCATGAAGCTGCTCAAGTCATGATACATATTGGTTGCACCTGGATGAATAGAATAATATGAACCATGGGCTACAAAAAGTACATCACAAATTAAATCTCCAACCCAAGGAATATATATCCTTCAATTAAACCACAACAACCCACCTATGTCAAAAGTAGTATCTGTCATCTCTCCATGTACCATCTTATTTCAAAGTGCATTCAACTTCTTGTCTTCAAGCGGTTGGGCCTTAATTTGATCTAGAAATATTGACTTCACCTTGGCACTAGCAAATACTCCAACCCTATATAACAACACCAATCTACATATACTGTGATGCTAGAGATTGAAACTCCCTACCCTCAAAAGAAAAAACTACCCATACTAACAGTTTTCTAGCTTAATGCATCTACCATCATATTAGCCATTCTCAGATAAAAGTGATAGTCACATCATAATCTTTTAATAGTTCCATCCATATTTGCTTGCTTAAGTTCAAATATTTTTAGGTAAACATGCGTTGTAGGCTACAGTGGTTTGTAAAAACCTTGCACTTGACACCATAAATATAGTGCCTCTAAAGCTTTAGTGCAAACACCATTATTGTCAAATCCAAATCATGAGTTGGGTAGTTTTTTTCATGAGGCTTCAATTGCCTTAAAGCATAGGTAATAACATAATTATACTACATTAACACAACACTTAATTCCAAATATGAAGCATCATAAAAAAACTATAAAATCCTTACCTTCAACCGGCAGAGACAGAATAGAAGCCGTGGTCAATAATATTTTGAGCCTTTAATTCTCTCCTCCCAACCATCTGACCAAACAAAAGGTAGTTCTTTGAGAAAAGACATCTTTTCCCCCCGAACTTATCCACTCAACTTACTTTAGCACTTAACTTCTGTTTATTTACCCCCTTAACATCTTTAAAGTATATTAATTTCACCCCTCAAAACTGAATACCACTCTCACAACGAAGAGTGTGTTACACTCGCCTACACCTCAGCGCCACGTCATTGCCACGTAAGAAGTTTGATTTTTTTAAAAAAAATAATCCCCCACACATTATTTTTATATATTTTTTTAAAAAAATAAAATATATATTTATTATTTTATTTATATAAATATATATATATATATAATTATATATATATATACATATATATATAATATATATTAAATAAAAAAGACACCCCCCTCCCCCAATTTCTTTCTTCTTCACACACCCCACCACCCCGCCTCCTACCCTGCAATGTAGCCCCCTCCCCCTTTTCTATATTCTTCCAACCATCTCTCCTCTTCCCTCTCCTCCATTTTCAATCTTCTTTAAACTTCAAACATATTACTAAAAGAAAATACCAATTATTCCTTCATCAAGCTACTAATTCAAGAAATATCAATGCAATAGCATCACTAAGTTCCAATTCAACATAATCATTGTTTTCTATTTTCCTCTATTAACAACCTCCCACCCACCTTCAATTTTAATTTTCCTCCACTCCCACCTCTCATTTTCCTTCTTCTTCAAACCACCCGCCCCCGCCCTCTCTTTTTCTTTCTCCTCTTCCAGCCAATCCCCATCCCCATCTCTAATTTTTTTTTCATTTTTTTATTAATATCATTAGAGAAAAATCACAAAAACATCACATTAAAATTTTTTCTCCATTAAACACAATCTCAACTTTCAATCCAATTCTCTCAACATTTTCAACCACCAAATTGACCCTTGAAATAAATAAAAAATAGAGAAGGATCAATGAAATTTAAAAATAAAAGTTATGAAAATTTCTTCCAATTTTGTTATTCTTCGAACTGAATTAATAAAGCAATTTAGTGTCTTTAATTTCTTCTTTGGAGAATGTATTAATGGAGAAAAATAAAAAAAAATTATAGTAAAGTGTTGTTGGAGGATGTGTTTGAGGTTGTTAATGGAAGAATTAATGGTTGTAGAAAATGGGTGTTGTTGTTTATTGATGTATTGGAGAAGAAAATGGTATGGGATGTGGGGTGTAGGTGTGCGGGGTGACGATGAAAGGTGTGCGGGGTGACGATGAAAGGTGAAGGAGGTGGGGTATATATATATATATATATTAAAAAGTGGGACCATCTCCATTTTTAAAATAAAAAATGCATTTTTTTTCCTTTTTTAAAAAAAAAAATTCCACGCCAGCTTTAAGGGTGAAATTAATTCAGCTTAAAAATGTTAAGGGGTGTAAATAAATGGAAGTTTAGTTTAAGTGCTAAAGTATGTTTGGAGGGAAATGATGTATTTTCTCTAGTTCTTTCTCAGTTAAACTTGTCAAGTGAGTTGCTATAGACGTAAAATTCTTGACAAACCTGTGGTAGTAGATGGAAAGACCCATAAAACTCCTTACTTCAGTCATTGATATATGCCTCAACCAACTATGAATGTCTCAATAATTTGGAAATCCACCATCGAACACTTTTTAAAAATGAGATGCCCTAAGAAAGTAACCAAAGACAACCAAAATTTACATTCCAAAAAAAGTGGCATACAACTTCTTTTCTTTTAGAATCCCTAACGCTATTGCAGATGACCTGCATGTTCCTTCTTACTCCTGGAGTAAACTAAAATGTTATCAATAAACACAAAAGAGTCCAAAAAAGACTTAAAGATACTATTCATCAAGCTCATAAAAGTGGTCGGCGCATCGGTTAACCCAAAGGACATAACTAGAAATTTATAATGGCCATACCAAGCTCTAAATATTGGCCTTGGTATATCCTCTGGACTAATTTTTAGCTGATGATGACCTAACCGCAAGTTAATTTTAGAAAGTACCATCACACCCTATAACTGGTCAAGCAGATCATTTATGCGAGGCAAAAGATATTTATTCTTGATGGTAACATTATTCAATTGTGTGTAATCAATACAAATTCTCATACTACCATCTTTCTACTTAACAAATAGAATTGGTGTAACTCAAGGTGAAGCACCACTTGGAAGAATAAACCCCTTATCAGTAGTTCTTGCAATTGAGTTTTGAGTTTCCTCAACTCTGATAGAGATATTCGATAGGGAGGAATAAAAAGAAGGAGAGTGCCCAGATCTAACTCAATGAAAAAATCAATATCTTTATTTGGAGGTATACCTAGTAAGAAGCATGCCATACAAAATCAAATCTCTAATCAAGACCATAGACCACAGTCTTTAACCTTTCCAACATAATAGGTTGTTTTATGTCCATATAGGCGGCACACTATATGAAATCAATGTTTTTAATCAATATACAACAAATTTCTTAGGACTGAGCTACACATCCACTAAAGGATGGTATGCCAAGAACATAGACTTTACAACCCTCAATGGGATGGCTTGACTTTGCCAGTCTTAGAACACAATAAATAAATTGTCCCCTTAGTATAAAACTATTTCGTATATGATATAAATGGGTCTTACGACAGTTCTCCCATGGCCTATTTCCCTTAAGCATCTGAGGAACAAAGGTGTACTATGGTGGACCTCAGATCTACGTGTTCTTTCAAAGAAAGGAAATCTAAATTGGAATGTTATTGTGCAAACTGACATGCCTGATACTACCCCTTGTCGTAACATGGTGCTTAAAACCACAAGTAATCCCAAGCTAACCCATGAACTGGAATGATACTTGAGCAACTAATTTAGAAAATATTAAATAGCTAAGTTTGATATGTGGAAATATAATCATGACAAAATTTAGGTAAATATAATACTGATAAAATTTACAATTTGATAAAACTGAAAAGAGAACTGAAATTTACATTTCATGACTCTGACTGACAATCTATGAAGACTTTACTATACTGACTATAGATAGCTGGGACATGGCTCAAACTATCACTAATCAATACACACGAATAATCAAAATAAGGTACGTGATCTACAATTGGCTAGAGTCCCAAAAATAAAAGAATTCATCACCTGTTGGCTAGAAGCTGCAAACTATCTGATTATGATGTATAGGCTACAACTGGTACCTACATGATGAAATAACATAGCCACACAGACATATATGGATTAATAATTCTGGAATGTACTGAGTAAGTAGGGGTGAATGCAATATGTAAACCTGATTAGGTACATAATATTTAAACATACATGTTAAGTATAAGTAGACTCACCAAGGAAATGAAATAAATTGAAAAATGAAGTATCTTAAAACATGAGTAACAAACATAATTTGATAAGTTGGTGAATCACTACACTTAGTTTCTTAAATCTTTACTTCTGTAGAAATAAGAAAAACTGAAGCTGGAATACGATAAAACAAGAGTATTGTATGTAGATCTCATGTAAAGCTGAACATGTTGTACAAATTGTATTGAGGATGATGTACAAATATTGGGTCTGAAACTATATGGTGGAAACTGGCATAACTCAAGAAGCTGAATATACAAATATGTTGAGCATAAAAGCATGAATATATAGTATCTGAGAATGCAAGACCAGGCATAAACTGTTACTGAAATATTCTAAAATCTGAAAGACCGAATTCTATATAAGTGACTGACTAAAAATATGTACACCTAGTCAAGAAAACCTGAATTGAGATATACTAAAATACTAACTGAAGATGTGGGAGGTATCATGTAACCGCCATGCCCCAGTCTGAGCTAATTGGGGTCCAACCTATAACCCTAGTTTAAAGGGTGTCAGTATCGTGCCATGGGTACTAACGCTGGTCATGTAGATCCACTAATTTATTATCCTGATGGACCAAGGTGTTAAGCCTAAACTAACGGTAACCCCTGAGAGAAAATCAAGCTTAAACTAATAAGTGACCCCTCATATCCTATGCTGGCTACATAGTTCTGGAATATAGGGACTACTACTAACGACTCTGCCTAACTGACGGGCAAGCTGGCATACTTGTACTTACTCAGTACTAAATCCTACTCCCAACTGACTGACACTGGTACTGAACTAAACTAACCTTAACTAAACATTATTTTTGATAACTGATGGTGCTCATCATGATCGTAAATATCTGAGTAAATAACAAGACTCATGGTTTCACTGAATTATCACTTGAAAGATCTAAAATCATATAAATATGTAGGTATTGGGTGTTCATAAACCTCTAACACTAAATAACCATAAAGCACGATATCAACACTTAAAATTGTAGGATGGGAATCATAGTTCAAAAACCCAAAACATAGATATTTTATCAAATATGTGAGAATCATAAACTTGCACGTGAGAATACCTTAAAACATAAGAATACAACATGGTTTCATGACTAAAGTCATAACTTGATAGTATAATATGAAATTCACTTGAATATAACGTGGAAAGTTATAGCTTAAAGCATGAGATACCCTAACTTTTCATGGAAACATTCTTGGACATAAATTGAGTCAAACTACTAAGAGAACACATAAATTGAATCTATCTTGAACATATAAAACTCAATTAATAAGAGAAAATCCATACTTTAATTTAATAGAAGGTTTTTGGGCTCCATGGATGAAAGGGGACCCGTGATGAACTTCCACATACCTTAATTAGACGACTTTTTGGAGAAATCTTGAAATTGTAACTTAAAACCTTGAATACTTGAAGAAGAAATTGTTAATTTATTGTTCTTTAGGAATGAGGATTGAAATTTTGGGTGAGGAACCCTAATCTTGATGTTCTTGAATTTGAATCTTGAGACTTAAGAGATAATCTTGAAGAAGAAACCCTAGATGGTTGATCTTGAGTTTGGGAGAGAAAGTAACGTGTCATGTATTTGATAATTGGGGGAAAATAAGATTATTTTAGGGTTATAAGTCATGGTTAGAGGTTATAGGAAGAAAAAAAGACTAAAGAAAACCTTTAGAAACCCTCTAGAATTCACCTAGAAACTATCCCGGAGTGTTTGGGTACGACTCGTATCTTCTGGATATAGGTCGTACCTTGAGTCATACACAGGAGCCAAAATTTTGAACCCTAATATTTTGGGCATGACTCACCCTGATGACTCATATGCTCTAGTTACGAGTCGTTCCTTAAGTCGTACCCCAGGTTTGACAGTTCTTCAGTAATTTGGCCATAACTTTTCACCCCTATATTGGATTAAGGCAAAATTGATATTTTTGGAAAGATAATTAAATTATCTATCTGTTAATGGTTATTGATATTTGAAATTCTTAGTAAAAAAATTATGATTGTTTGAAGATGACTATCATTATGTATATCCCAAGAATTTAATCGCTAAGGGAGGTTATGACTTGTTCATGAGCTAGGAGATATTTTAGGAATTAATATATGTACAAGTAACTTTTAGATCTATAAAAACATGAGTATTGAATCTTGAATTGTCTTCTAGTCAAGGTACGAGTCAGATCTTACAACTCGTAACATGTCTATATGACTTATAGCCACTACTCGTAAGCTAGACAAAACTTAGGGAACCTATACTACTGACAATATAACTTATCTTCATAAGACTTGTACATTACATGACAACTTCTAGGGTCAACACATAACTTGAATAGAACTCAAATCATCCCACACTGACATATGTACGACTTGCTATATATAACTCGTAAGAGTCTTTACGATTTGAGAGATGAGTCATAAGATATACAAAGATGAGAAAAAATATAGGGTATTACACAAACCAAGACAATTTCATTTCATAAAAATTGAAAGGACTTAGATATCTATGTCACGTGGACAAAACTAAATTTGCTTCACATTCATGAAAAGTAACTTCAGAGTTCTATGTTGCAATCACAATAAGTACTTGCCAAAGTGTTTCCTCACCCTACTAATCCGACCTAAAGGATCAAAGTACCCATCCCTTTAGAAGAGAGAAAACAATATAAAGGGTTTAGCTAACAAACATCTTTATTGATAAAAGAAAAATTTAAAAGAGAGGATTTAGGTAGAGCATTCGGTCCAAGTAGAGATTAAATCTCTAAGTTTAGAAATTGATAGGTGAAGAAATTGATAATCTCCAACTAAAGTCCTACACTTCCTTTTATATGAGACAGAAGCTC
Organism: Capsicum annuum; assembly: GCF_002878395.1. Taxonomy (NCBI): domain Eukaryota; kingdom Viridiplantae; phylum Streptophyta; class Magnoliopsida; order Solanales; family Solanaceae; genus Capsicum; species Capsicum annuum. Next base: position 167,776,920 of record NC_061114.1, on the reverse strand, counting down.
TAGATAAGCTCGACCTACAGATAAACTTGAAATAAAATATTACAATCATATTCTATCTTCTAAGAGATAAGCCTTAACCGTTATGACTAGATAAGCCTTATCTTTGGTACACTTCTAATAGAAATTTATAACCTACTTTATTCAAACCCCACTAATATGTGATCAGCCAAAATAAATTAAAATGCACTTATATTGTTGGTATATGAAAGTATGTGAAAGCATATGCAAGTAGGTGAGTTAGCATATTGGAAGCAGGTGGATAAGCTCCTTATCTACTAAGTGGCTGAGTCAGTAGCTTGAAGACAAACCCATGTAGGAGGGTAACCTATCTAAAAGGGTTTCTTGGAGATAAGGTTAACCCACTACAAAGAGTGACCCACTAGAGAAGGTAACCTCTTGGTGCTTGCGGTTAATAATAACTTCTTGCACATGTTATCTGTCATCATCTTTCAGGCAATGTTGGATGGTGTTGGCAATGAACTCGCATATCTTTCTTCCATCCACCAACCGACGTCGTGCTTATTCCTAAGGAGTTCTCTCCCTTCTAAGCTTCTCTTCATCGATCTGGTGAAGTAACTCCTTTTGTTGGATAAATCTTCACATTCTTGTAGAGGTGTTTTTAGTTTTATGCACTTGATAAAGTCGGTGACTTTATCTCTCGTGATTTTATATGGTTGTTGATAATTTTTTATTGCTCGTCAGACTTCATCCTTGCAGGGAGATCCTCAGTGTAGCTCTACTTTCCCTATTTCTTTGACCATATTTCTTTTGGAATGCATCTGTTTTGCTGGAAAATGAAGCATTGAGCTTCATAAGATTCATCTTTCAGGGAAAGTATTAAGACAGAAAATTTCTAGAGGAGTAAAATTTCCGACTGAGCTTGGACATCATGGATAGTGATTGCTATTGGACAATGCGGCATGAATACCACTACCTTGTAGGAATCCTTGAAGCATCAAATCTAGTATTGTCATGGCTTGAACCACAGTATGAATCTTATTAGAGCTGGTTGAATTTGATCAAAATGCTTGAAGGTATCACACTTGGACTCTATGAGGATATAGTACTGGTGGCACAGGTACCAGAACAACCATTGGATTTATTGTAGGAAGTCATTGGCTAGTGTAATGAAGACATGAGAGAAAAGGTATTCTAGGTTCACTCCAAATGGCTTCAGGATGGATCCGCCATATTTTCTAAACAGTTGAAGCTCATAGAAAGTTCTTCTTTCTCAAGGAATGGATGGATCAAAGGGATATATTTATTGATTAAATAGATCTTACAGGCAGTCTGTTATTCCAAAAAATAAAATTCTTGTCATGTTAAACATGAGTATTTGACTAGACAATTTCTGGTTGTCTTCTTTGATACTGAATAGCAGGTAGATATTATCACTTGATTTTTCATATACATCTATGGAGAGAAGGGTGTCCTTCATCAGCTCATCTTCCAGCGAGAAGACTAATTTTGTATCCTCTTTACTGAGATAGATCCTCGCGTCATAAGAAATTTATTCAAAGAGGTAGACAGAGTCCTTTAACCTTTTGGCTTGAGGATAATTTTTTGCAAAGTCCCTAGGCTTTCTGCAGATAGAGCAACCATCATATTTTGTTCGGCTTCTTCATCTGAAATACCTAGTTTGCCAAATTGCCTTGATCCTGTCATGAAAAAGTCTAGGCAGTTTGAACCTCCTAAATAGTAGTTGCCTCTTTAATCTTACTCTGCGGTTTGAGCTAGGATAATTATATTTGGTAACAATATTGTTTTTCTACAAGCCTGATCAAGAGCTGGGTAATTCTGGATGATTCTCCTCAATACTGATCCTTTCTTGCATACACTATTCTAGACTTGGATAATGACTTGCTTGATGTAGTCCATATCTCTGCAAAATACTTCTTACAGTATTTTTATGTTTATGGTAAAGTCTCGAGATATGAGATAAGTGTTTTTGTCCAAAATCTCAAGTGCGTTCCACCAATCATTGAGAATTTCAAAGAATCTAGAGATGCATGCTGATAGTGTCATGTATTTTTTTCTTTCATCTAGATTCTTTAGTCATGAAAGTGTAGAAGTCCTGAGTTTAATGAGGCCATGGTGGAATCTTGATATTATCAATAAGGAAGGTATGTAGTCTAGTTTCAATGATTTCCTTAGCTGTTGTTGTTGGTTTTAGCCTTTTTTCTGGCACTGGATCACTAGTCACCTCATTTTGATCATAGACTGATTCAGAGAACTCTGACTTTTTAGAGTTATTCCTAAACATGGGTGGACATTCATTCTCTGGCGATTAGATTGATGGTTCTAGTATATCTTTGTTATCTTTGACATATTCACCAATAGAGAATTAGCCACTAAAGAAGAGAGATGGGACGTCCTCGAATATTTCTTTATCTGTGTTGAAAATAGATTCAGGAATGTTTTCTAGATTGAGATCATGTAGATCTTTATCTTCAGTTGAAGGTTTAGAAGACATGGTTTCCTCCACAGTTTGAGCTACCCTTTTGTCCTTTTTGGATTTAGGGAATACTTTTACAAAGTGTCCCTTATAAAGAAAGATAAAGCATTTGTCCTTGCCTGAGTTTTATCTCCTATAGGATCTAGTGGCTTTGCTGACCATGGGCTCTTTTCTGGTGGTTTGTGCTTTTTGGCTCATTAGTACTGCATGTACCTCTTATGTCATGCATGGCATTTTGAGAGACAGGAAGAATCATCTAAACTAAGAACTAGATCACAATATGTCATATTAGTTTTGATAGATTTTGGACATTTATTCAATATATTATTGCTAAGTGAATTTTCCTTATGCTTGAATTTGTGTGGAAAGATGGCTCTTTTAGCATTGGCTTATCATTATTTTGGACAACTAGACTTGGATCAACTTGATTAAGGTTGATCAAGTCAATGACATTTTCACTATCCTCGAGAAGGCATTATTTTGGATAGACCTATTCTTTGGTGTGGGATTACTTGTTAGGTATCTGGAAGATATAATCTTAAGTGGTGTGATTTTGTTTACAACTTAAGATTATTATGTATGCAGAATCAACTAACTGGTAATTTATGCCTTGTCTTTGTTCTTTGTAGCACAATTCTGGGTTGTTCTCTGAATACGAGTGATATCTGTCATTTCCCATATGTTTTTGGTACTTTTAGGTCCAGGATTATGAGCGGGTATCAATGGACTGATAAGGTTGTTACTCTGATGTTATGAGGGAAGATTTTATGATGGTATGGGGAATGATATTTGGTTTGTCCTGAAGTTTTGGGTTTGTTGTGATTTGAGGACCTCATACATGCATTGTACTTTGAGGATCTCAAACTCTAGGTGTTGGATTTGGGTTTTTAGGGAAGCAGTTTCTTTTTGTTACTGGTTGAGGAAGCAGAATGGTGAGGTGTCTGGTGGACACACATTATATTATAGGGTTTTAAGTTGGTATTCTAGTACTTGTTGGTATTCTAAAATTTTGGTAGGTCCCTCATGTAGAGTGGGTAGGATAACATTCTTACTTGGAAATTTTGGAGCGTAGCTTATGTTATCTTTTTTGAAGGGTTTGTTGGTGGAAAGTCATCTGAGTGATAGGTGTCTGCAGGAGACATCATCAACAAATTGGTTGCAGGCTTATTTTTTATTTAGGTGGTTTTATTTTGCGATGGAGTAGGTAATGTATCTCCTTGGCACATGTGGTGTTCCCAATTCGACTTCCACAGATAGTTTTCTTATCAAGGACATTTGCACCACACAGTATAGCGACTGTCATAATTGAAGTAGTTTATCTAATTATGCTCATCCATGCAATAGCATAGGAACCAGTGTAGGATTTTTAGGTCGGTAGAAGGTTGGTACATATGGATTGAGCAAGTGGTTTTAGGAGGCTTTTTTAGGTATGAGGGGTTGAAACTGATCGTGACAATATTATCACATCTTCTGGCATAGGATGGTTCAATGGACTAGAGAGGTTGAGGATGTTCTCTCAATTTCTCATAGTTTGTGACCAATGAGTCTGGGAGTACTTTGACAAGTTCATCTCTGGGGATTTTTCTTGGGATCTAAGTAGATTGAGTGGTTTCATTAGTGGCATCAATGTTTAGGAACAAAGCATTATTTCCACCTGGAAGGGATAGATCCATAGCATGATTTTGGACCCGCCAAGCTACCTAGTAGTGTAGTGTTGCATGGATGGCATCTCTGATATATAGATCTTCGAGAATATGAACCTGGATCTTCAAAGCCTCCATTATATATGAATTAGATAGGGATATTTTGAAGTTGGGAAATATGGTGACAAAGACTATCTCGACGTTCAGTGTGATTTCTGAGGTTCACAAATTGGCATATTGGTATTTATTGTGTCTGGTATCAAGAAGGGAAAGATGCACCACTATTGGCTGGGCTTTTCTTCCATGATATGTCAACGTGACCCTAACAGCACTGAAGTGATATTGGTGAAGCCTTGGGTTTTCCATTGTCATAAAAAATCTTTCGGCATTTGTAGAGTGATGAACTGCTCCTTTTAAGTTGGGAGAATAGGATGTTGGTCTAGTTTTAAAGAAGTAATGTAATCTTTAACTCCTTTTGGTTGTTGTTATACCAAGAACGGATCTGCAACCATAGGTTACATGCCTTTTTTGCAAAGGTTAAGTAGGTTTAATAGAGGTAGATATGTTGTGCTCTCTCCACCTAAATCCTCTCTTGTAACCTTTAAGATTCTCAATAAAAACGTTTGATGGCTAAATTGTCTCTTGTTTTCTCTCTTCCAAAGGGATGGGTACTTCGATCCTTTAGGTTAGAGTAATAGGGTAAGGAAATACTTTAGCAAGTAGTTATTGTGATTACAACATAGAATTCTAAAGTTACTTTCCATGAATATGAAACAAAGTTAGCTTTGTCCACACGACATAGATCTCTAAGTCCTTTCCAAGTTCAAGAAATAAAATTGGCTTGTTCTGCACAATAGCTTTCCAATTTTGACGAATATGTAGAACTAATGTCTTATGTAGTAAACCTTTGTTCTATGGATGCTTGAGGGAAACAGGACATGGGAGAGCCATAATAAAACCTGTTGATGTTATATACGGAACAAATTATACTAGGTGATTAATTATTTACTATTTAATTATAAGAAAGTTGTTGTGTGTTTATTAAAAATCTTGGATTTCATATGGCATACCGCTTATCGTGTTGAAAAGGTAAGAGACTATGGTCCATGGTATCGATGAGATATTTTATTTCATATGGTGTGCCACCTACATAGTCGTGAAACCACCCTTCATGTTGGAAATTTTGAAGCTCTATTGTTAATCACCTAGTTAGTCTGCCTATAGAGTCTATGCACCACTGTCTCCCAGTCTATTTGGTATCCTGCACCTTGTACATACACTCCAATGGTCTTACGATCTCCCACTAGACATGACTTATAGGGAAAAAATTCTCTCCATGTACTAAATCCCAGACGTAAGTGCCTATCAACCTTATTCCATCAATATCCCATGACAATGCCTAAATACCAGAATATTTCATATTTAACAATGGCATATATATAAAATAACATAACGCAATGATAACAACCAAAACTTGTAATATTCACAAGTCTTACATATAAGTTCAGTGAAATGTATCATTCCTAAAGAAATGCATCGACAACTAAAACTAAGAAATCGATAACATACACATATAACACAGTTATATTAAACTATATAACCATTAACTACCTCAATCCAAGATTGCACAACTTAAGTATGCCTGAGCCATGCCTTTCTATGTAATTTTTTATTGTTTTTGCTAGAGATAAACTCAAAACACATAATCAATGCAATGACCTACCCAATTGGGGATTTTAACTCATTCCCAACCCCTAAGGCAAAGTTTATGAATATTCCCTCCCTATTCTAGTTCTTTTTGTAACACCCCAAGTTCTGAACTCAGAAATTCTCTTGGTGTTGTGCTCACTACTCAGGCTATGACTCAGATGATGAGTCATGAAGACTCCTCGTGAGTCGTAAGGTACTAATAATAACCTGACCAATAATTTTGTCCATAGTTTCTGTTGAGGTCATGATTTGGACCTTACGAGTCATATTGTGAGTTCATGATTCATAATAAGGGACTCATGACCAAACCAGTATAATGGCCCAAACTTTCTGCCCAGACCACTAGTCGTAAGGTTACCCATAGAGACTGGTAACAAATTTTCTGGTAACAAATTTTATACGCTTTTAATTTAGGCAATTTGGACATTTTCCTCCTTTCTAAATATGATCCACAACCATAAAACACCTAAGGGTCCCTAATTTCATTATTTAGCCAACATAAACACTTCTCTCCTTTCTAAAAATTCCCCAATCAAGATCAAGGTTAGGGTTTCTAAGGGTCGGTCATCTAGAGATCCAAGTTGTGATTTCTCTCCAATTTCTTGGAATTCCTAGGCATATATCTTTACCCTAAAACTTATCTTATGAAAAGCATGTTTTTAATTAGGGTTTACGAGGATTTACTTATTGTTTTGAATTATGGGCTGAGGGTTTTGAATGACTACTACTTGGTTGGTTTTCCCATGGTTATGGATTTGTTATTTATGCTTTATCTCATGGGTTATGAATTGAATTTATACATGGGCATGGGAATTTGGATGAGGGTCGTGGATTTACCCAAATTGACTTTATAAATTACAGGGTTCATAGATTCCCCCAAATAAATAGATCTTTGTATTGGATTTGGTAAGAACCTCAACCCACCTTATAAAATTGGCTTTGAAACATGGATATATGCATATTGAAATGAATTTTTGAAACCTTGCATTGCATAAAAGGTCAATAGAACATGTTTTGATTTTAAATTGGACCTTGGGGGTCGTGGATTCCCCCAAGTTGATGGATAATTTGAATGGAACAATGAATTTGGCTTGAAAGATTTTTAATTGGTGTAAGGATACCATTGCTAATGCCTTAATTGATGATTCCTTGGTTAAATGGATAGGTTTGTGTGTAAGGGTTTTAATTGGGCTTAATGGGGATTTTGTAGCTCGTCGTGAATATGGAGGTCCTGAAGGGACCAATACTGGAAATCACGTTTGCCGGTGTGTGGGTCTTAATGACCATGTGCATTGTCACACTTTTTATATATATCTGTATCCAAGAATGGCGTAGGGTCGTGGATTCCCTGGCCTTCCTTGATACCTTTAGTTTGTGCATCCAACACATATTAAGCCCTTTTTGGTGGGGGAACGGGACTTATATAGCCCGTGGGTGTTATTAGGACGATTAGAGCTAAATAATCTAGGTTAATGATTTTAAATCTTATGCTAAATCTTTCCCCTTATCCCATCTTCTTATATATATATGTATGCATGTATGTGAACATGTTCATTGAGCAGAACTTGATTTTGAAATGGCATTATTTTATCCCTATCTTGAGTTACATGCTAGCACTCACCCTACTAACCAACGTAGGACATTACACTATTTCATAATGTAGGGTATGGGGACATTTCTTTTACCCTTGTGCAGCGTTAGGTAGATTCTAGTTAGTTGGTAGGTCTACACAAAAGTGGTGAGCCTCCATCTTTCAAAAGGCTAGACATTTCATTGATTTTCTTATATGTATCAAAATCTTATCGATTTCTTTATATATTTTGGATTTCTTTTTGGCCATGGTCGAGGACATGTCTCGACCTAGTTGATATTTGATTTGTTTTAGAGGTTTTTATGGACAATTGTGGATTGAGTTATTTGTTTGAGATTCTTATAACCTTTTTCTTAGTTATTTATCTTCCATGTGTTTACTTGAATTGCTTCCGCTATTATACTATATCCTTTTTGTACTGGATAGACTATGGGGGTGGTCTCTGACCCACAGTAGGTTTGAGATACCCATCATGGCTAGGATCGGGGTTGGGTCATGATAATCTTGGTATCAGAGCCTAGGTTTAAGATCATTGGGTGTCCACAAAGCCGTATCAAGTAGAGACTCTTTTATAGGTATGTAGCATGCCACACTTATAAGGGAGAGGCTATGAGATATTTAGGAATGTTTCCCTTTCCTGTGTTCTATTTTGGCATATAGAGTTTGGAGTCTTAAAATTCATCTAATCTTTGCCTTACTCATATTTCAGATAATGCCTTTCTAACGATCTGATGCTCGCAAAAACTCTACCAGACCCTCCGTCCTACCTAAGGACAATGTAGATGGAACTCGGCCCATTTATGGGGTGTAGAACTAGTCTAAGGTCCCTTCTTCTAATTGTACTAAACCACGTGGAGTTCCACCGATCCCTAATATTGAGTTAGTTGTTCTCTAAAAACACTCATGCTCAATCATCTCAAAGATAGATCTCTATTACTGAGTTCTATTGTTCTATTTATCTGTTGACTCAATTAATGACTTCCTAGTCTCGCCAGTCAGGTCAGGTTAGTTTTATTTCTCCTTCTTCAGAGGTTACTCGAGTTGGTCAGTTCATGAGGTTGCATCCCCTAACTTTCACTGGCTCTAAGGTTAAAGAGGATCTTTAAGGATGTATTTATAAGATGGATAAAATATTTAAGGTAATGCATGCTTTTGATTCTAAGGGTGTGGAGTTTGCCGCATATCAGTTGAAGGATATGGCATATCAGTTGTATGAGTAGTGGAAATAGTTGAGGGGTGATGATGTTGAGCAGGCTTTGTGGGAGTAGTTCTCTGGTGCCTTCCTTGATCCTTTATTTCCACAAGAATTGAGGGAGATTGAGGTCAAAGAATTTGTGAACTTGAGCAAAGTAGGATGAGTGTGAAGGAATATGCTTTGAAATTTCATCAGTTGTCTCACTATGCTCCGGAGTTAATTTCTAGCATGAGAATGTCACGACCTAAACTACCCCTTAGTCCTGATAATGGTGCTTAAGGTCAAAAGTGACCACAAGCTAACCTATGAGCTGGTACCTGTTGTGGTGAGCACTGAATAAAATAATGATAAAGCACGTGTCCATAAGATAAACTGTTGAAGTAATACCAATATGAACACTGAGATATGATTACATCACAAGTCTAAAACATATGATAAATACTTAAAACCAACCGTCTATCTGAACAACGGAAAAGTGCTAAAAGAATTGGTAACTGTCTAACTACCTGACTGACTGTGTGATTGTCTGGAAGCCTCTAAACTGACTGAGGAGTTGATGGGACAGACCCCCAACTAACTCTAACTAACTGAACATAAAAAGTACTGAAATAAACAAATTATGTCCTCGATAGATGAGGACTCATCACTACTACTCCTGAGTACGTTGAGTTGTCTAAAAGCGATCGAGAAACTGAGCATTTGAACCTATGTTATATGACAACATAGCACAAAAAAAAATGCGATCAGTATTTAGAATTTATTAGTACGTGAGATAACGACTGACTGGATTGCATGAGATAACAAAGCATAACTGCATCTACATATAAAATCTGAGAATGCAAGACCAAGCATAAACATATTTTTGAGATAATCTGTAAATTACTGAATAACTGAAAATTTATATGTTTTGGTCAAGCAAAACTGAGCTAAGACATACTGATTACTGATTAGCTGGTATCTGTATACTGATTAACTGATGTTTGTATACTGATATCTAAATATTGATCATGTAATACTAAATTGTACTTAGTTTGAATAGCTGAATTGCAACTATGAGAGGTATCATATAATCGACATGCCAGTATATGTGTCAAGTACCATGCCATGGGTACTAACACTAGTTGTGTGGATCCACTAAACTAGTGACCCAATGGACTAAAAAGTCACACTCTACTGGCAGGTGCTCTCGTGTAATATGTGTCAACCCTCAACTAAAAGGTAGACATCTAAAACCTATGTTGTCTACGTAGTTCTGGAACTAGGGATTGATACTAAAGGTCACACCCTCTACTAGAAAGTGAGCCCCCCATCCCTGGGTTTTCTTAGTTCTAAATCCTACTCCCAACTAAACTGACACTGAAATCATGAACTGGTGCATGCACTGATGATATGCTCAAACATGGTGTTATGAAAACTGACAATGCATGCATAATCTGAAGTAACCATGAACTTTTAAACTGAGGTATTTAACATAAAATAATACAGGTGGATTCGTTATAAAAATGATCATTTGAGTATGGGGATAAAACCTTGGTTCTGACTAACTTGACTGACTTGTTACCTGAAAATGAAAATATGTAAAAACACATAGGTATCAGGTGTTCATAACCCGCCAGCGCTGAATGACCATAAAGCACGATATCAACACTTAAAACTATAGTATGAGAATCATGGTTCAAAGACCTAAAACATGAACATTCCACCAAATATGTGAGAATCATGAACATGAACATATGAATGTGTTAAACATAGGAAATCAACATGATTACATGGCTAAATTTCATAAATTAGAGATTTTCTCACTAGAGCATGGCATAGGAAATTATAGTTTAAAACATGAATTAACCTAATCTTTCATGGGATCATATGTGAACATGAAATTGAGTTCAATTAACAAGAAAAGACATGAATTTAATCTATCTTGAACATACAAAACTCCATAATAAGAGAAAAATTTATTCTTTAGTTAAAAAGAGGGGTTTTGGGCTCTATGGGTGAAAAGGGACCCATGGATGAACACCTTGCATACCTTAAGTTTCTTAACTTGAAAGGAAAACACTAATCTTGATGCTTTCTTGAAGGTTCTTGAACTTGGGGAACTTGAATTCTTAATTTCTTGGGGAAAAAGGAACTCAATTTTGTTCTTGGGAAAAAGGAAGGGTTTTCTTGAGAGAAAATTTAGAGAAGAAGGGTAAATAATTCCCTAAGTCATGTTATGAATGATTGGGTTGACGGGTAAAGACCTAATTACCCCTTAGTTATTTAAATTTAGAACTGGATGCAATAATCTCACCGCGATGTGGTCTTATCGTGGTTGTTGATTTCTTACCACGATGTGGTATGTATGACATCGGGACTAACACCTCATTGAGGGCTTATCACGGTGAACCACTAATTTTTTTTATGCAAACATGACCTAAACCTTGCCTGAAAAATCCTAAACTCTCCTGAGACATACCTTTTATATCCCTGAACATGAATCAACTCAAAAACCAAAATCTTGAGGTTGAAAACACCAAAATAAAAATTCTCAAAGTTAGAAGGGTCTTGAAAATGACTAAGCCCCCAACTCTTAGTGAAAATTTCAAGACTTAAGCCCCTTATGCATACAACTAAAGTTGAATCAAGCTAATATTAGTATGAGGCATTATAGAGAGCCAAAATAAGGAAGTTTTCTTCTGGTTTATCTTTTGACTAAAATAGAAACCCTCGAAGTTAGATGGGTCGTGAAAATGAATAATCCCCCAAATCTTAGTGAAAATTTCAAGACTTAAGCCCCTTATGCATGCAACTAAAGTTGAATTGAGCTAAGATTAGTATGACGTATTAAAGAGAGACAAAATAAGGAAGTTTGCTTCTGGTTTATCTTGTGACTTAGTATTGGAGTGTAAGGCCGCCATGTTAAACATTGATATGGATATCTTCAGACTTGTACTTTATATACAGCAGGTGAAGAAGAAAAATAAGAAATAGGTAGATATGAGAGAGAGGCAGAATAAGAAATAATGTTCAGAGCACGGTGGAGGCCAGCAAGCTAGTGAAAGAAATGTTAGACAGTGGTCAAAGAGGAGGAATTGGAGAAGTTCTAATTCCTAGTTATTAGCTAGTGCTCCTTATCTTAATCCTTCTGCTGATCATCGCTTTTAGTTTGATAGTGGTTTTAAGGAAAAGGGTGCCAAATCTCAAGCTAGTGGAGCTCAGTCAACCCATCCTCCGTGTCGATTTTATGGATAGCTTCATCATGGTCAGTGTGATAAGGGGAGGATTCAGTGCTATAATTGTGGGTATCCTGGTCATACGTAGGGACATTATCTAATAGTAAAAGTTGTCACAGGAGCTAATAAGGTCCCAATTGCTACTTCTTAAGCTCTTGTACTAAAGGGTGCTACGTCGGGTACCGGCACTGGCTGGAATGGTTTTTATGCTCTGGCTACTTACTAGAAATTTGAGGCATCTCCTGATGTGGTTACCGGTATAATACAACTCCTCTCTTGTGATGTATACTATTTATTTGATTCAGGATCTACCCTTTCTTATATAACCCCTTATGTAGTTATGTATTTTGGTTTTGGTCTCAAGACTATTCCTGAACCTTTCTCTGTGTATACCCCATTGGGTAATTCTATTATGGTTATAAATTTATAGGGGTTGTGTGGTGTCCATCTTTCATAGGGATACTTTGGTGGATTTGATAGAGTTGGTATGGTGGATTTTGATGTTATCTTGAGAATGGATTGGCTCCATTCGTGCTATGTTTCCTTGGATTATAGGACCCATACGGTTAGCTTCCAATTCTCTAATCAACTGGTAATAGAATAGGAGGAAAGTTCCTTAGTTCCTAAAAGAAGGTTTATCTCCTATCTTAGAGCTAATAAGTTCATCTCCAATGGGTGTCTTTATCATTTGGTCTAGGTTAAAGATTCTAGATCCAATGTACCTTCTTTGTAATCTGTCCCTGTGGTTAATAAGCACCCTGAAGTGTTTCTTAAGGATCCTCTTAGCACTCCTCCTGATGGGAAAATAGACTTTTGGATTGATCTTTAATCAGATACACGTCCTATCTTTATTCCTCCATATAGAATGGCTCCGACTGAGTTAAAAGAGATAAAGGACCAATTAAAATATCTCATTAATAAGGGTTTCATCCATCCCATCATCTCTCTGTAGGGTGATCCTATTCTTTTTATGCATAAGAAAGATGGGTCTCTTCAAATGTGTATAGATTATCGACAGTTGAATAATGTTACCTTAAAGAATAAATACCCTTTCCCTAGGATTGATAATCTTTTTTACCAGCTTCAGGGTGATAAATGTTTCTCCAAGATTGATCTTCGCTCAGGTTATCATTAATTAAATATTAGGGAGACTGATATTGCTAGGTTTGCTTTCCAAAGCTGATATAGTCATTATGAGTTTTTGGTGATGTTATTTGGATTGACTAATGCTCCAGATGCTTTCATGGATTTTATGAATTTGGTGTTCAAATAGTTCTTGGACTTGTTTGTTATTATCTTCATTAATTATATTTTGCTTTATTTTAATAGTGAGAAAGATCATGTCAATTACCTCCAAATTGTGTTGCAGATTCTTAAGGACCAGAAACTGAATGCTAAATTCTTTAAGTGTGAGTTTTGGCAGAATGTTATGAATTTTCTTGGGCATGTTCTTTATAGAAAGGGGATCAAAGTAGATCCACAGAAAGGTAAGGTGGTAAAGAGGTGGCCTAGACCCACGACTCCAACCGACATTCAGAGCGTCTTAGGCTTGGTTGGGTATTATAGGAGGTTTGTAGAGAGTTTTTCTTCTATCATTGCTCCCTTAACGAAGTTGAAGCAAAAAAAGGTGAAGTTTTTATGGTCCGATGCTTGTGAGGTTAGATTTGAGAAATTGACAAATAAGTTAAACTCTGCGCCAGTTTTGACCCAGCCCGAGGGTATTGATGGGTTCATTATTTATTGTCATGCATCCTATGTGGGACTGGGTTGTGGTTTGATATAGCATGGAAAGGTGGTGGCTTATACTTCTAGGAAACTTCAGGTTCATGTGAAGAATTATTCGACTCATGATTTGGAGTTGGCGGCTGTGGTTTTCTCTTTGAAGATTTGGCGTCATAATCTATTGTGGTGCATATAGAAATTTATTAAGATCATAAGATCCTGCAATATGTGTTTACTCAGAAGGAGTTGAATCTTCGGCAGAGGCAGTGGCTTGAGTTGATAAAGGACTATGATATGAGTTTTCACCATCATCTAGGTAAAGATAATGTGGTTGCTGATGCTCTTAGCAGGTTGTCCAGGGGGATTTTATCTCATGTGGATGAGGAGAAAAGTGGATTGGTGTAAGATATTCACCGGCTAGCTAACTTGGTAGTTCATCTCTTACACTTTAAGTATAGAGAGGTAATTATGCAAGAAATGGTTAATTCATCTCTTGGTGCTAAGGTGAAGGAGAAAGAAGATTTAGATCCCATTCTCATACAGATTAAGGGTTATGTGGGTTAGCAAAAGGTGGTGGCCTTTAAGATTGGTGGTGATGGTATCCTGAGGTACCAAGGCAGATTATGTGTTCCTAATGTTGATGGGATGCGAGAGAGGATTTTGACTAAGGCTCATGAGTCTATATTGTTCACCTGGTTTCAACAAAGATGTATCATGATTTGAAGAAGATTTATTGGTGTAACAATATAAAGAGGGATATGGATAACTTTATGGCTAAGTGTATGGTCTTCAGCAAGTGAAGGTTGAGCACTTTAGTCCTGGTGGCATGTCTCAAAAGATAGAGTTTCCTGTGTAGAAGTGGAAGATGATAAATATGGATTTTGTTATGGGTTTTCCACAGTCTCGCAATTAGTATGACTGGATTTAGGTCATTGTCAATTGACTCTGTCGGCTCACGTCTTGCCTGTGAAGACTATCGACCGTGGTGAGGACTATGCTAAGTTATTATTGTGACCAAGCATAGACTCAAGTGTACATGGTCACACAAAGTAATATAGTGGCCTTAAATAAAGCCGAATATTGATCCCTAAGAGACTTGTTTTAACAACTATCCTATTCTATCTCTACTATTAAGATTAAATTAGTGCGAATATAACCAATAGAGTTTTGAAAGTTATAAACTAAATGTATAGCAAATAGTGCGTAAAAGTAAAGACTTGATACGATCAATGAATTAAGACCCAAGGCTAAAGCACTACAAACAATCATACTATGCTATTGAACTTCATTGGTTAATTTACTTATCTTGATTGTTGATTAACGAGGTTGATTTTATGATCATGGTCTCCCGACCTCTAACCACCTATTTAACTTAGACCCACAACTACATTGTTGAGTGGGGATGTCAAAACTAAACTAAACACATTTATATTTCATCCCGTAGTGAACCAAGTAAGGCTTCTAGGTATAACCCTATCCTAGATGTTGATTCAAATCCCCTATTTTATAAAGGAATAAGAATCCTACTCTATTTACCCCCACATTCTATCTTCTTATTCCCCCTCCTGAGATCACAAAGTCAATAATATATGTATTATAAGGGTCACTAATCCTTAAAATAATGATAAAAAGGGTAAAAAAAACAACCAAATATGATAAATAAATGAAACCAAATCAATTCATAGCAATCGTAATCATGTTCTTGGCTTAACCCCGAAAAGGGAGCGTTTAGCCACTAATCGACATAACCATAATTCAAATCAATGAATACATGATTAAATATATTTAAAATATGAATTAAATATAAATAAACCCTAAAATAAGTGTCGAGCATCCCCTCAGCGAGTCCAAAAATGTCCAAAAGTAATTTGCAAAACGTGATAAGTCCTATTTATAATAGAAGGCAATTTGGCCGTGTAGGGACTAAGGGGTGTGTCGCGTTGGTCCAGCCTTATGGAGGGAATGGAGTGTCGCATGTATTATTCCACTAGATAGATAATAACTCCACTTTTCTTATTCCACAGGGGATAGGTCTGCTTCATGGCTAATTTGCGTGGGCTCTCTAGAAAGTGTCATTTTGACGTTAAGCTTCACCTTGTGCTTTCCTCTTCCATCATTGGTCTTGTGGTGTTATTTTCATTCAATTTCCAGATTTTATATTGTTCATAGATCATAAAAATCAATAAATCAAGTGTAATACATCAACATACACCACGGATTAGAGCTCAAAACCACACAATATCAAGAACGGTGAACTAGAAACACGAGCTAAGACTAGGCTTGCCACATTGATCTTCAACTTATTGTTTCGAATCTTCTCTTATTCCAATTGAAATTTTCATAGTATAAACAAGTTTTAAAAACTTAACTACACATTCAAACCATTAGGACCTTATTCAAAATATTAGAAACCACCACAATAGACAAGAAGAACACCTAGCTCAAGCTAGTTAAACTAGTTTTCTCATTTCGTCTCTAAATGATCAATTCGAATACAAACTTGTTTTGAAACACCTTTAAACATTGTAATTACATACTTAAACACTTAGATGCTTATTTATATCATCATTAACACATAAATAACATGAATTACCCTCAAAACAAGGCTAAATAAGCTAGGATAAGCATGCTAAAGTGCATAAATTAACCCAACATCTCCACCCCACACTTAAAGAGTTGTTCGTCCTTGAACAACTCTTTACTCTAAGCATCATAAGATTAGGTGGATACCCAAGCTAGCAGTACAATTACTACATTGACTGCAAGTTTCTACACTAAGCATGTTACAAAAATAATTGACAGTTCAAGAATACTATTCCAAAACATCCTAGCCTCAAGAATTTACTCACCAAGTTGTAAAACTCATGCATATTGTCCAATCAAGGACATCATATAATTCATCCAACTATCATCAAACGTGTGCCCTCACAATAAGAGAGTTATCCATAAATACTCACATAAATGCAATTTATAATAGAATGGATACAAGATCGAATTTCACTCACTCTCACAAAGAATTCAAAAGTTACACATAATGAACCATAGGCTTGCCCTTAGTGTAGTTCTCCACTAATATCATAATGCTGAAGCTCAAGATCAAATAGGTCTTTAATGGTTGTAATGTAGGATAAGGGATGAGTAGAAACTATTCTGGCCAGTAATAGTGACTATCTTCCTTAAGAGTTTTAATAAATCACATTATACAATTAAGACCAATCCCTAACAACTATCTTACACCACTTTTTTCTACGGATGTAAGAACTAAGATAAAAGCATTAATATTTCATCCTTTGTGAATAAAGTAAGGCTTCTAGGTATATCCCTATCCTAGATGTTAATTCAAATCCCCTATTTTATAAAGGAATAAGAACCCTACTCTATTTACCCCCATGTTCTATCTTCCTATTCCCTCTCCCGAGATCACATGGTCAATAATATATATATTTTAAGGGTCGCGATCATTAAAATAATGATAAAAAGTATAAAAACAACAAAATATTATAAATAAATGAAACCAGATCAATTCGTAGCAATCATAGTCATGTTCTTGGCTTTAACACCGAAAAGGGGGCATTTAGCTACTAATCGACATAACTATAATTCAAATCAATAAATACATGATTAAATCTATTAAAAATATAAATTAAAGAAAAATAAACCCTAAAGAACTGTTTATCATCCCATCTCCAATTCCAAAAAGGTCCAAAACTAATTTGTAAAACGTGACAAGACTATTTATAGTAGAAGGCAATTTGGCCGTGTAGGGACTAAGCGGTGTGTCACGTTGGTCCAGCCTTATGGAGGGAGTGGCGCATCGCGTGGGTTAGACCACTGGATATAGAAGAATACCAAATTTCTTAATCCACCAGGGAGGGGTCTGCGTCATGGATCATTCGGGTGGGCTCTCTAGAAAGTGCCCTTTTGACGTTAAGCTTTACCTTGTAGTATCCTCTTCCATCATTGGTCTTGTAGTGTTATTTTCCTTCAATTTCCATCTTGTATATCATTAATATATCCTAAAAATAAACTAATCAATCATCCTACATCAACGTACACCATGTATCAGAGCTCAAAACAACACAATATCAAGAACGGTGAACTAGATACACGAGCTAAGACTAGGCTCGCCCACATTGATCTTTAACTTACTGTTTTGACTCTTGTCTTGATCCAATTGAAATTTTCACATTATAAACAAGTTTTTCGACACTTAAATACACATTTAAACCATTAGGAACTCATTCAACACATTAGAAACCACCACAATAGACTAAAACTCAAGCTAGTTAAACTAGTTTTCTCGTTTCATCTCTAAATGAACAATTTGAATCAAAACTTTTTTGTAAACACATTTTAACATTTTAATTACATACTTAAATACTCATATGCTTATTTATATCATCATTAACACATAAATCACATGAATTTTCCTTAAAACAAGGCTAAATAAGCTAGGATAACCACACTAAAGTGCATAAATATACCCAACATCAGTTATTCATTGGAAAGATAGTTAGATTGCATGGAGTGCCGGTGTACTCATTTAATATTGAGGTACATAATTTTATTCTCACTTTTGGCATTTATTTCAGAAAGGTTTGGGGACTAAGGTGAACCTTAGCACCGCTTTCCATCCTCAAATGGATTAACACGCAGAATGAACTATTTGAACCTTAGAAAATATTATAAGGGATTGTGTGATTGATTTTGGAGGTAGTTGTGTTGATCACTTACCTCTCATTGAGTGTTCATATAATAATAGTTATCACTCTAGTATTAGGATGGCTCCTTTTAAGGCTATTTATGGTAGGAGGTGTAAGTCTCCCATTGAGGGGTTTGAGGTTGATGAGACTAGGTTATTTGGTTTTCACTTGGTTCACCAAGCCATGGAGAATGTGAAGGTAAGTAGGAAGAGACTTAAGACGGCCCAAAGTCACCAAAAGTCCTATGTGGATGTGAAGCGAAGGGAGTTGGAGTTTGATGTAGGTGGTTGGGTATTCTTGAAAATTTCTCCTATTAATGAAGTGATAAGGTTTGGGAAGAAGGAGAAACTCAGTCCTTGTTATGTTAGTCTATATTTTATGTTGAAAAAAATGAGGAATGTTTCTTATGAATTGGAGTTTCCTGTAAGTTTGGGTTCTATTCACCCAGTTTTCCATGTATCAGTGTTAAAGAAGCGTGTGAGTGATCCCTCTTTGATTGTCCCTTTGGAAGGTGTTGGTATTTTGGATTCCTTGTCCTATGAGAAAGTCCTAATTAATATTTAGGATAGACAATTCTATAGATTGAGGACTAAGGATGTGTCTTTGGGAAAAGTCTTTTGGAGAAACCAAAAGATAGAGGAATCTACTTAGGAAGATAAAGAAGACATGAAGTCCAAATATTTGTTATTATTCCCCGCATTGGATGACAATGATTAAGGTATGATTCCCATTATTTTCTAGTTGCCTTTCAAATTTATCTTTTGGTTTTATAGTTGTATCCTTTATTGTACCATGCTAATGAGTCCCTTGATTCCTCATCAGGGGATGAATGATCCTAGGGGAGGGAGGGGGGGCTAACATAACATCCCAGGTTCTGAACTCTAAAATTCTCTTGGTGTTGTTCTCATTTCTCAAGCTATGACTCGGATGATGAGTCGTGAAGATTCCTCATGAGTCGTAAGGTACTAATAGTATGGTAAGGTCACGAGTCGTGATGAGGGACTCATGACCAAACTATTATAATGGCCTAAACTTTTTTCCTAGACGATGAGTTATGGAGATGACTCGTGACCAGTCCTCACGAGTTGTAAGGTGACCCATAGCGACTGACGATAATTTTTCTAAACTCTTTTAGGGGCATGTTGGACATTTCCCTTTTCTCTAGATATGACCCACAATCATAAAACACCTAAGGGTCCCTATTTTCATCATTTAGCCAACATGAACATTTTTCTCCTTTCTCGAATTCCCCAATCAAGATCAAGGTACAGTTTTAAGAAATTGTCATCTAGAGCTCCAAACTGTGGTTTCTCTCTAATGTCTTGGTATTCTTAGGCATGTATCTCTTCTCTAAAACTTAACTTTAGAAAAGTATGTGTTTAATTGTGGTTTACGTGGATTTACTTGTTGGGTTTTGAATGATGGGTTGAGGGTTTTGAATGACTACTACTTGGTTGGTTTTTCCATAGTTTTGGAATTTGTTATTTATGCTTTATCCATGGTTTCTAAACTAAATTTGTGGATAGGCATGGGAATTGGGATGGGGGTCATGGATTCCCCTAAATTGACTTGATAAATTATGGGGGTCGTAGATTCCCCTAAATTGACTTGATAAATTATGGGGGTCGTGGATTCCCCCAAATAAATGGATTTTGGTATTGGAATTGGTAATAACCTCAACCCACCTTATAAAATTGGCTTTGAAACATGGATATATGCATATTGAAACTAATTTTTGAAACCTTGCATTTCATAAAAGGTTAATGGAACATGTTTTGATTTTAAATTTGACCTTAGGGGTCGTGGATTCCCCCAAGTTGATGGATAATTAGAATGACATAATGAATTTGGATTTTAAGATTTTTTATTGGTATGGAGATACCATTGATAATGCCTTAATGGATAATTCCTTAGTTAATGTAATACCCCTTATTTCCCTAGCCTGGACTAGACCTCAGTACATGGGTTATCCTAAATAAATTTTTTGGAATAGTTAGTAATTTTCAGATTAGAACCTGCCATTGCGTAGGAAATTCAATTAACTTTCCAACGATATAAAATTCACTTAGATTCGACAACTGGGTAAGATGTTATGGCGATTTTAAGTTTTAGTCATTAAAGATTATCATTCAGGCCAGTAGCGCATCGCGGAGTGTGTTAAAATAGCAATTGTCAATTTTCAGTGTTGCTCCGCAATTTGGTGCATCGCGCTATAGACCTAATTCACAATTGTCAATTTCCAGTGTACCAACGCGATTCCACCATGTCGCGGTGCATTTTCAGTTCACAAACAAAGTGGCAACGCGATATCACTACATCGTACCACCATGCAATTTTCCAGTTGTCATTTTTCAGTGACACGACGTGATAGCGCCGCGCCGCGTTGCGCCAGGGGTCCAGATCATAAAAATTTTACAAAAAATTAAAGTTACGTCTAAGGTTAAAATAGTCTTTTCCCATGATTTTATTCCGCCCAGATATGGGATTTAAGCCCTAAAAATGTATAAAACCCTTCATTATTTACTTTTCTCCAAAATCAAAAGGTAGTTCTCTCTCAAGAAAACAAACCCTAGCTCTCAAGAATCAAGGTCAATCCCAAGAATCTCTCCAAGAACTCCAAGAATCTCACGAATTGAGGTATGTTAGATGTTCATTCATGAATTCTTACCTTCCATGGATCCCAAGAATCCTTTTTCAAAATACAAGATTTATGATTTATGATTTCTATGTTGAATTAGATTGAATTCATGTTCATGGTATTGTTTGAGTTTTAATCCATGATTTTGAATACAAGTTTCAAACATTGATTCTAGTATGTGTTGAATTACATGATATTCATAATAAACCCTTCAATTTGCAAGTTGATTATTGTAACCATGTTAACCCTAAGTGTATGATATAATGAACCAAGTATGCTTCTTATGTGTTTGATAAATTGTCTATGATGATGAAATAATGTCATTCTAGCATGCTAACATGTATTCCCCATTCGTGTACAAGTTAATGCATCACAAGTGTTTGATGAAATGTCTCTATGAATGGATTATGACCAAGTGAACATTGTTATGTTATTCAAGATTATGCTTTTCTTTACTTTTCATGCTATCGAGTCTTGGGGGTATTTAATACCCTACAATCTAGTTGTTACTTAGAGCCAGTGTCAGTTACAGAATAGTATCAGTCATATCACAATCAGTAGTACTCTCAGTTTGTTATAGAACTGAATAGAATTCAGTCAGTTACAGAATTTAGGAAAACTCAGCAATCTCAGTATCAGTCTAGTTCAGTTCAGTATACTCAGTTCAGTGTCTTTCAGTTAAGAGTTGGATTCAGCACAGAGTGAACCTAAGGATGGGGGCTCACCTGCCAGCATAGAGGGTGTGATCCTTAGAAGCAGTCCTTGCATTCTAGAACTACGTAGCCAGTGTAGGTTGAGACACTAAACCTGCCAGTTGAGGATTGATAAGGTACTCTACCTGCCAGTAGAGGGTACTACCATTCTCGTTTATGAAACCTACCAGTAAAGGGTTACTCTTCAGTTTGTTTTTACCCGTGGCACGATAATGACACCCTTCTAATTGGGGTTATAGATTGGAACCCTACTAGTTAAGATTGGGGCATGTCAGTTAGATGATTACCTCTCACGATTTTAGTTTCAATCTCAATCTTCAGAAAAGAACTCAATTTAGTTCTACAAAATCAGGACTGTTAAATAAAGACACTCAGTTATCAATAATATAGATTATCAGTGATCTCAGCTTATCACTACATTCAGTTATCAGTTATCAGTTATCAGATTCAGTTCTAGTATACTTAGTTACAGTATGCACAATATGTTCAATAGTTACAGATCCTCCATGTATGTTAATCCAGCTCTTGCATATTATTCAGTTAGTTATTGTTCATGCATATGAAACCATGCATTCAGCCTTACCTCATTTAGCATACCAGTACATTCCTACGTACTGATTGCATACCCGTTTCTTGCGCTATGATGTTTCATATCATAGATTTGGACGCTCAAGTTCCTGACCGCGCTTAGCCAGATTCAGCCAGCAGTAGCAAATTTAGCAGTGATTTCTCATCTATCGAGGATATGCTTTTATTTCAATACTTGCTTAATAGTATTTTAGTAGATGGAGTTAGTTGGGGGATTGTCCCATCAACTCCACTTTCAGACAGTTTTAGTTAGAGACTTTTTAGACTAAATTTTCAGACAGTATTTCAGATTCAGATGTTATTATTCATTATCAATATTTTAGATGTTTTGAACCTTACGGCATTGCAGCTTATTATTTCATAATTATTTCAGTGTTATTGTTCAGTTCTCACAGCAGATATCATTCATGGGTTAGCTTGTGGTCCTTCGGGGTTGTAAGCACCGTGTGATGACGAGGGGTAGTCTCGGGTCATTATAGTTAAATGGATGGGTTTGTATGTAAAGGTTTTAATTGGTCTTAAAGAGGGTTGTGTAGCTTGCCGTGAAGGTGGAGGTCCCAGAGGGGACCAATACTGGAAACCACATTTGTTGGTGTGGGGGTCTTAATAATCATGTACATGTGTCACACTTTCTATATATATTTGTATCTAGGAATGGTATAGGGTCATGGATTCCCTGGTCTACCTTGATACCTCCAGTTTGTGCGTCCATCATGCAATGGGGACCTTTCGATGTGGGGAGCCGGACCTATATAGCCCGTGGGTGTTATTAGGATGGTTAGAGCTACACAGCCCATGTTAATGATTTTAAATATCTTGTTAAACCTTACCCCCTATCCCAGTATCTTATATATGTATGTATGCATGTATGTAAACATGTACATTGAGTTGAACTTATTATGAAATGTCACTATTTTATCTGTATCCTAAGTTACATGCTAGTGCTCACCCTGCTAACAATCCTAGAACTCTACAAAGTTTCATAATGTAGAATCCGAGAACACCTATTTTACCCTTATGTAGTGTTACGTGGATTCTAGTTTGTCGATTGGTCTTCATTAAAGTGGTAAGCCTCTATCTTTCATAAGGTCGGGCATTTCATTGCTTTTCTTATAAGTATCTAAATCCTATCGTTTTTTTTTCCATATTTTGGATTCTTTTTTGGGCACGGTCGGGGGCATGTCCCGACCTAGTTGATATTTATTTTGTTTTAAAGGCTTTTGTGGACAACTGTGGATTGGGATATCTATTTGAGATTCTTAGAACCTTTGTCTTGGTTATTTATCTTCCATATGTTTACTTGAATTGCTTCCGCTATTAAACTATATCATGTTTGGATTGGACAAACTATGGGGTGGTCTTTCGCCCACGGTGGGTTTGTGATACCTGTCATAGTCAGGCCCGGGGTCGAGTGGACACTTTTCTACTATAATTTACCTAAAATTATCAATTTCATGGATAATTTAGTGAATTAACAACACGAGAGAGTAATTTTATGATCATTAACTAAAATCCTATGATTTTATATCCAAATTACTCACTTGCACTAGAAAAACAACTAACATAATCCCTTAAGCCGCCCCAAACTATGTAAATGAGCAATCCTAAGGCTAGATCATCAATTTACTTGTTAACGGGGATGAATTCCTTATGTTAACAAAGAAGAATAACGAAAAACTAATGATTTTTGCCCAAATCATCACTATCGAAGCCCCAAAATGCTTTTTAGAAAAATAAACTATTTTGGGTGATTTTAGGACAAGACAACAATTTTTGTCGTTATAGCAACATATGTCGTTATAGCGGTATCACTATAGCGACTATGTCGCTATAACAGCCCTTAATCGTGTTGACCGATCTCGATAGCGAAATTTTTTTTTGTTTTGTACATATTGCCACAAAGACATGCATGCTGCTCTAGCAACACAACCAATTTTCTCTAGAATTTCCCTTTTTTGCAACACAGCTTAATTCCAAGACATCATGAACAACCCCCTTCACATCAAGATCAATTTTAGGAGTTCTACTAATCTAAATTTAATTCCAAAAAGTCCTATGGGTTCCTTATTGTCTTAGCTAGACAGAAACCAAGATAAGCACTGCCACATTTGCCCAATCCATTTTTGAATTGTCCAAGACCACATCTCACTCGGATTTTATATGAGACTAGCCTAGCTTGAAAGTTATAACTTAAAATTTAGGGAGAATCTTATCCCAAATTTTTAAATGAGACTTACACGTAACGATGGAAAGGATTATTATAGGAAAAGTCCTACAACAAGATCAAGATGTAGTGAAAAGGTATTTATATTTTTAAGAAATGTTCGAGAGATAGAAAGTTGGCCTCAACTAGTTTACTAAAGGGGATAGAAATACTAGGTTTTTTCATAACCTGGTGAAAGGGAGAAGAAAAGGTAGCAGATCAAAATAATTCAAAATAGTGGAAGGCAATGGCTACAAGAGGGGGACCTAATGACTAAGGAGTTTTTTTTAATTCTATCCAAAATAGCTTACTCAAAAGAAGAAGGAAACATACTTCACTTTACTGGATCATATTCCTGATATGATCATAGCAGACACTAATGATCTTTTATGTAGGGATCCGAAGGTAGAGGAAACCTAAAAGGCTATTTTCATGCTAAATGACCATAATGAAAGTGGCCTTGATGGGATCACGTGTTTATTCTACTAAATCTATTGGGAGATAGTAGGAGGGATATTGTCATAATTATGCAGGAATGTTTCCATGGGCATACCCTACCTAAGATAATCACTCACGCAAATCTAGTATAGAGAACTTTGCAGGTCTTAGACCCATCAGCTTGAGTAATTTTATTAACAAGGTGATATCTGGAGCTATTCATGATAGACTAGAAAGTATTTTACCACAAATCATTTTTCCTAATCAGTGTGGTTTTGTAGAGGGAAGAAGTATTACGGATAATGTTTTTTTGACTTAGAGATTGTTACTGAGATAAGGATGAAAGACAATCTTGCCAATAATATGATCAACCAAGACGTTGCCAAGGCTTATAATAACAAGTCGCAAGGTTTCTCAGAATAATGTGTTTCAATAACAAGTTCGTAGATATACTTTGGAGGTTATGGGCTAATAATTAATACCTAGTATTATATAATGGGCAATTAAAGAGCTTCTACTCCACTAGGAGAATGAAACAGGGTGACCCCATAGATAAGAGACAAACCTTTATGGTTTCCATTAACAATGGAAAATTTTCAATCAAGTGCTTAGGAAGTATTAAGACATAGGGATAAGGAACATTGATATTTTAAACAGATGTGGATGGCCGATTTGCTTTTCAAAATATCTTTTTTTCTTTGTAGAGTGGAAGAAAAAATTGCCAGTGGATAACATTTTAGCTAGAAAAGGGGTCTATATGATTTCAAGGTGCAGGTGCTGTGATAATCCTCAACATATGGGTATGATTAATTTATTTATCACTGGAGTGTTTGCCAATAGTACTTGAAGACTTTATGTTGGTGCAGCAGGCATTCAAGGGAATTTTATTCAACTTAATAAGCAATTTCTTTATGGTGGAAAGCTAAAAGTTCCTGTAAAGTTAGCCTCTTTTGCAAGCAGCCCTAAGTTTTATCATGTGGCAGTTGTGGAAGAGAAGAAATAACATTTTACATGAAGGGAAAATGTCCAGACAAAGGATATTTCAAGATATTAATCAAAATCTCTACTTTCTTGCAAAGGTAAGATTTCTGGAATATTAGAACTTCTAGAAATTGGCCTCAACTAATTGATATGTTAAAAACTATAGGCCCGTATGCAGAAGTGTTTGTATGATAATTATAATACCCTGTGTCTACAAGTTCACAGTGGAACCTACGACTTACTCAAAAAGTCATGAAGACTCATTACGAGTGTAAGATGAAATCATAGTCAAGACAGTATGGGATGGTTGAGGTTCTATTTTGGTTACGACTTGTACTAAATGAGTCGCAGAGAGACTATACAAATCATATGGTCAAATCATAGTCAGCTCAGTTGGGAAACCAAAAGCTCTTGGTCATATGAAGACTCAACCCTATAAGTTGTTACGAGTCTATATGAGTCATATAGAGAGAGTCGTAGTATTAACGGTGTTGGAACTCTAAGCTTCTTCTTAGTTTACAGTTGGTGGTCACAAGTCGTAGTGGCTGACTACGAGTCATTGGATATGACTCATAGCCGGATCACTGTGTACCCTCCCTGTTTCTGCCAAGACTACGAGTCACTGGGATGACTCATAGCCGAACGTCACGAGTCGTGAGGTGACCCATGAAGACTGGCGGCCAAGTCTTTATATGTTTAGTTAAGGGGCTTTTTTGGTCCTTTCTCCTCTTTAAACTTCCAACCAATGACTTAAAACATAAAGGAGGCATTATTTTTCCCCATTCTCAATCACTTAACGACATTTTTTCTTCTTCCACTCTCAAAAACAACAAGGCTAGGGTTTCTTCCTCAAATCACCTCTCAAGTCCCCAAGTCTAAGTTCCCTTCGAGGAAATCAAGAAAATCCAGGTATGCAAGGTTTGAACAAGGATAATATTTCATCTTTGTGCCCGAAAACGTGATTTTTAAGTTAAATTTATATGATTTCAATTAGGGTTCATACTCAATTCTCATATTCTTGAAGTTACGCCATTATCATGTGAATTTAAGGTTTAAAGTGCATACGAGTTTGCTTTTATTCATGTTTTGACTTGCGTGATTGCTATTATGATGTGATTTCTATTATTTTGACTTGGATTTTGATGAATTGATGAAAGATTTCAAATTGAGTATAATATTTTTCTATGAGTTTCCATGAAAGAATGCATGAATTTTAAGACTTAAGTATAAGATGTTGCGTTCCAAGAAGTTTAAGCTTATGAGTTTAAATTACAAAGTTTTACAACTTGGTTAAATTTTAATTTTGATCTTATGATTTCAATTAAGATTTGTGGTCCACAACTCCACCCATTGGGTATGCTTTAAGCAAGAGATGTATAGTTGGTTTCAAATTACAAACCCATATGCTATTTTATGGAATTCCTAAGTATGAGCATGTATACATATATATATGGGAGTAGTATTTAGCACCGAAAAAGAAATGTTGATGAGTGTATCCTAATTTTCTAAAACTATAAGCCATCGTAGGTTTAAGAAACCTTGCCGGAGAGTGTCTTCTTGTTCCAATATGGATAAAGTTTAGTGATCACTTAACTTAAGATTCTATTTCGATGGCAAGGTTAGGACAACTCTCCCCAATGTGGGTAAGACGTTGGACTCCATGATAGCTCACATGGTTTATATTGGTTATAAGAAACACCCATAAGAAAGGACAAAAAGTAAAGATTTTAGAAACTAAGCGTAATGACTCACTACGCTTATTAAATATGCTTTATTATTCATGTTATATGAGCTTATAGCTTTGAATTTTAATCATGTCCAAGGTGAGTCCTTTTACACTTAGCATGCATGATTTGAAGGTTTATCCAGTTCCGTCTTACTTATGCATTCACCCCGATATACTCAGTACATTCCAGAAATACTGACCCACATATATATGTTTGGGCTACATTGTCTTAAAATGTAGTTTCTAGTGCTCGTTCCCTGCAGCACGATTGATAGTGTGCATCATCTTCTACATCTGGATATTTGGTGAGTCCGAGGACCAAGTCTATTGGAGTTTTAGACTTTATGGATGTTGCTTAATTAGCTTATTTCTTTATGGGTCAGCTGCAATCTGTCCTTGTGACTTTTTCAGTTATAAGATTAGAGGCTTGTCAGATAATATTTATTTTAGTTAAAAAGATTTTATTGAGATTTCTAAGTTGTAAGATTTCAAAAGGGATATTTAAATGTTGGTTTCCTTCGGCAATTATATATATCTTAGTCCACCTTCCTATAAGTTTAGTGCCAATTAGATATCATGGGTTAGCTTAGGATATTTCATAGTCTTAAGCACCATGTGACGTCCAGGGGTATTCTCGAGGTGTTACAAACTTGGTATCAGATCCTAAGGTTGTAAAGAGTCCTAAGGATCCTGACAAGCCATGTTACGTAGAGTTTTGATCATGAGTGTGAAGCGTGTCATATCTATGAGAAAGAGGCTATGTAACGTATTAAGAATCATCCCTTCTTTCATGATCTTTGTAGTGCTTCAAGGTTTTTTGTATCTGCTCTAATTTGTGATTTTATGTGACAAATAATGCCTCTTTCCAGATCTTATACATAGAAATAGAGACCATCCATGTCACGGCCCAAACTAGGGCCTGACCGTGACGACATCCCAAACCATGAAGGACCAGACCACCCTTCTCTATCTGGTATTATGCACAACATTCATATAATAAAAAAAAATGCGGAAACATAATCTGCTACAGAAACATGGTCAATTCTGAATTCATCGTAAGTATGGAAACTGTAAATCAACTACATCTAAATAACATCTAACTCAATCTGCGAAATCTCTACTACATGAAAATCTGACAACTGTCTAAAACTGGGACAAGGCCCCTAGTAAACCAAAACCATATCTAATAATAGTTGCCTGAAATTAAACAGGCCTTCTGGAATAAAGAAGGCTCACCAACTGGGCACTGCAACTCTGTCTGATAAAATCTTTTACTTTTCTGGACCTCTAGACTGAGCCTCAGAACCTGGAGGGAGGAAGGAGGGTCAATACAGATGTACTGGTACACAAAGTAATCCAAAATAAAACTTTTATATAAGTGAAATAGTGGAGAGCAATTTGTAAAAACATCATGCATAAACAGTTCTCAAAACACATGGGCACTTTCTGAAAATCATAAGCCATTCTTGTCAATGCACTGTCTGTTCCTTGCATTACTTCTGAGTTAAGTGGTACGCCCCTACAATTATAAAAATCCCACGGGCTGTATGGAATCTGCCATTGACTCGGTGGGGAAGACCCTAACTCGAGTGTGCCACAAGGGTTGGAGTTTTTATTTTTGATACACCACACGGCACTAGGCCAGCGTAATATAATATACCCGGATCGGCAAATCACGGTTTCGGTCAATGAGTTGTCTGAACTCATGCCTCCTTCGAGGAACCATCTAACGTCTCTTTATGCCCAATTTTAACCACTTCTAAAAATACATCATTCTAAATCTTAAAATCTGAAAGTCTGATTTCAAGCATACATTCTATTCTGTTCTGAATTATCACGGCAAAAGCTGAATTGGTGTCGTTACTCCAAGACTTGCAAGTCCTATTTCTAAGCCATATTATAATAAGCATGATCTTTTATTAAAACATAGTTCAGACCACCCAAACATGCAAATATTACAAGAGATTTCATGTTCTGAAGCATAAATCAAAACTATGCAAAAATACTTTAAACATATGGTGGTCATGTGCTTTTGGCAAAATCATGCACTCGTTCCTTATATGAATATTTTCAACATTTATCAACACAACTATCCTCTCTTTTGAAATCCAAATCTTAATCCAATCATAATACAATTCAAGACATTATAAACCATGCTTTTCAAGGATGCATTCAAAACATCTATAGTATATGATAAGTAAAGGAAAATCAAAACAAGAGAGGGATTTTACATAAGTCATGCTCTCAAGTAAATCATCAACCTTAAAACACAAGCATACATATATATACAATTTCTAATCAATGTGGGGGGAGGTCAAAACACCAAAGCAATACCGTCAAGATTTCTAAAACATGAATGTATTCATAAATTTGAAAACCCCTTTCTTAAAATCATGATTTCTATGCCCATGAGATTTTAGGAAAACCCCGCGTACCTATATTTCGAAGAATAATGAATGATTCTTTAAGCTTACAAATTGGGGCTTCCAAATCTCTAATTATCTTCAAAAACTCACGGTTGAATCTCTTGTTACGAGGATTTTTAGTTTGAAACCCTAATGGAATTTCTTGATAGATTTTGATGAAAATAATCTTACTTTGATGTTCTTGGGATTAAATCCCGTGTTAGAGATGATAAGGGGTTGGATAAGTACCATTTTACCCTTAATGAGATGAAGTAAAAATATAACTGATGCCCAATTTTATGGGCCAATGCGCCACTATCGCAGTGGCTCACTGGAAATTGACGAATGCAAAATTGGGATCCTCCGCGATGCGCCACTATCACGAGGTTCCACTGAAATTTGACAATTGCTAATTAAACCATCACCGTAACGTGCTAAACACCAAAATGATGATGTTTTACGACTAGCACATAAAATAGCCATAACTTCTTCAGTAAGTGTCTATTTTGGATGAATCTTATATCGACGGGAAGCTTATTCAGTTCTCTACGTAATGAAAAGTTGAAATCTATAGAATTACACAGGGAAATAAGTGTAAATCATTCTAGAAGACAAAGCTTGACACTTTAGGGATAAAATTTAGCTTGGAAAAGTTTGGGGGCATTACAATCCAGCCCCGCCACCACCTGCAGACCCTCTGAATGAAAATGTTTCACATGTTGAGTTTAGGGTTACATTCCAAGTGTTAGCTCAAGATGTGAATACAAATGTTTACGGACACCAGCTAGTAGCAGTCCCACTCCAATAGAATGGTAACTTAGTTGTAGCCAGGATTAGGGACTTTATGAGGTTAAAACCACCTAAATTCTTCAGGTTAAAGGTAAATGAGGATTCCCAGTTTTTCATTGATAAGGTGAAAAAGATTAAGCAAATTATGCATGTTACTGAAGAGGAGAGTGTCGAGTTGGAGTATTATCGATTGAAGGATGTTGCTTATGATTGGTTTACCATGTGAAAGGATGGTAGGGGTAAGGATGCAACATCTATGAGTTGGCAGGTGTTTCAAAATGCTTTTTTAGATAGGTTCTTTCATCGTGAAATAAGGGAGGCCAAACTAGAGGAGTTCATAAACATGAGGCAGGGCTCTATGTCAGTGGAGTACTACCTTAAGATCACTCGGTTAGCTAAGTATGCTCCATAGTTATTGCCTGACTCCAGAGCTCATATGAGTAAATTTGTCATTGGGGTGTCTAATTTAGTAGTCAAAGAGTATAGAACTGCCATACTGATCGGAGATATGGATATTTCTCAGTTGATGACTCATGCTCAATAGATTGAGGCAAAAAAGTTGAAGGAATGAGAGAGGAAAAACAAAAGGGCTAGGAATGGATAGTATGAGTATATTTAACAAAGATTGGGAGGAGGAAGTCGTTCGCAACTCCAGGTCACTCATCAATACCTGCACCATCCTCAGTTAGTGCTTCTACACCCAAGACCAAGCAAGAGCAGTGGGGCAAAGCTTCGAATTTGAGATCTCAGGGTAGTGTGGCTGGAAAGCCTACTTATCTGACTTGTGTAAAATATAGTAGGTCCCATCTTAGTGAGTGTTTAATGGGCAAATGGGGTTTCTATGGTTGTGTAAAGATGGGACACGGGATCAAGGAATGACCATATGCTAAGCAAGAAAGTAGAGATGTTCATCCTCAGACTTAGGCCACAAATCCAGTAGCTCAGCCAGGACGCCCAGCTCCTCCACAGGGTGCATCATCCAGTATCGGTGGAAGTCAGCGCAAGAATTGGTTTTATGCTTTACCATCCAATCAGGAGCAAGTGAGTTCCCCAGATGTAGTCACTGGTATGCTTCATGCCTTTCACCTTAACGTATATATGTTATTAGACCCAAGATCAAACCTCTCTTATGTTACAATGCTTGTTGTAAATTTTAGGCTGAGCCCTAAAAATCTTTCTAATCCCTTTTCTATCTCTACTGTAGTAAATGAGCCAGTTATAGTTAGGCGAGTCTATAGAAGATGTCCTATTACCATCCTCCATAAGGTCACTCTAGCAGACTTAATAGAGTTAGCCTTTTGTCACGCCTCAAATCCTATTGGGGCGGACTGGCACCCGTAACCGAGGAGGCCCGAAAGAACCAGCTCATAACCTCATACTTTCCATGCATACCTCTATGACAACCCGAAATTCGAACAGCATCATGTCGCATATAAAAAAAAAATCACCTGTATAAGCTCGAGCACACATATATATGTATGTACAATACTTGGCCATTGGAGCCATCACGTCTATTAACAAAACACCACCTTGACTGTACATTAGGTCTACAAAGCCTCTAGACAATACACAGAGTTTAACTAAGGTTGGGACACACCCCGTCATATAACTAACTTTTATACAATACCAAAAGTGACTGGATATGACACGGAAAGCCCCGAAGCAAACTGGAGCTCACCAAAAGCAGCTAGATATCCTGGCTCCTACTTGTGCGGTGTATGAGCTGAGGTACCTGTGCCTGCAGCATGAAATGCAGGTCCTCCATGGGGGACATCAGTACGAAATATGTACTGAGTATGTAAAGCTATAGATAATCACATATGATATAGGAGCTCAATAGAAATCAGAAACAAGTGAATAAATCGTAATAGGAGTGGACTACACTTACTAGAACTTGTGACAACCTGTACATTGCATTTATTCAATCACTTTACCTTCGTTCTTATCATCTTTGTAACCATTACTGTGACCATTAGGCTGCCTCCAGTACATATCAACTGGGATCGACCCATGCTAGGCTTATGCCCCTGGGATACCACCCATAAACACATAAATAGGGATCGACCCATGATAGGCTTATGCCCCTGGGATACCACCCGATAAGAGAGGACTTCCATCACTTAGTTCAATTAATCTTTGAGATTATTATTTCGGTCGCCACCACATTTTTGATACTTTAAAACAATGATACATCAATAAGAGACATATAAATAGACCATCAATGCAATAACAATGAAGTAAGAACTCATTGGCACATCAATAAAGTGTTTTGGAGTCATCAATGCCATAACAATGAAGTAGGAACTTATTGGTATATCAATGAAACGTTTTGGAGTCATTAATAGCACATGGATCTTGTTCGAGTAACCGGATACCTTATGACATTCATTAGTGCAATAAATATGTAATATTGGGAAAACAAGTAAGTATTGGAATGTCTTGGCATCTTGTAGGGTGGAAACAAGTTCATTGGTAACGTAGGACATCATACAAAATCATTATGGATCACATGTTACTGAATAACTTTGGAAACTTTCTTAATAGAACAATTATTAACTTTCATGCCAAAGATATGGTATAGAGTATGCTTTACATACCTGACTGTCAACCTTCAATACTAGTCCCAAATGGACTTCTCGTCTTTTTGGATTACTTATCTACAATGAACATATATAGCAATCTAGTATTAGCGACCAAATGTCACAATTCAATTATTTGAATTCACCAAACTAGTGGTTGAGTAGTAAGCCTTAATTACACCATAAAGGGTGTCACTTTGGTGTTACTTTAACCCTCTTATACTCCAATTATATTCACATGCCATGCATATTCATACAACATCCTCCAATATCAAGTTTGGATTCATTGATCCTTCCAACCAATCCATTAAACCAAATTGAGCCATAGACATAAATAATCATCAATTCAATAGTATATCACCATATCCACCTTCCATAACTCAATTACATCCACCTTCCATAATTCAATACAACCAAACCATGCAAAATAGTCCATAACCCTATTTCCATCACTTTTCAATAACAACCAATACATATAATCCTTTATTACACATATACATATGGAAGAGAACAAAGGCAAACAATATTAATACCTTAGAATTCACCTCTTGATTATGCAATCCTGTTTGCACAAATAATAGGTGCCGTTCGAAGCTCTCGAGATGACAAACGCATTTATCGGATTACTTTGGAATTTCTACGGTTGAATCAAAAGTAATTT
>NC_061114.1:167390344-167423204 GCF_002878395.1 Capsicum annuum | reverse complement strand
AATAGTTCATGTTGATATATATATTCTAAACTATCTATTTGTGATTCTAATTTTGATATTTCATCTTTTTGCGTATTTATTGAGTTTTTACTAACTCCGGCAAATATGTTATAATGTAGTCTTTTTATTCTTATTTTTAATTCTTTACATTTTTCAGAAATAATTTGTTTTAGTTCTTTGTATTGTTGCACTTTATTCATTTTAAATTATATTTATAATATCTTGGCGGATATCTAAATCTAATTTCATCATAATTAGGTGGCATGTGTTTCATTCTTCTAGATTTTAAATGTGTTATTAATTTTGATTCAATACTAGATATTAATGTAATTAAGTAGGCTAATTTTTGTGGGTTTTCTTTTGTTTTATTTAGACTTATATATTCTGAATAATTATTAATTAAAGATTCTTTAATTTTTCTAAAAGCTTCTCTATTTTTAAAAGGTCTTCGCATAATTAATTTAATAATTTATAGGTAAATTTTTTAACTCTAGATCTAATTCTAATTCTAATTCTAAATTCTAACTCTAACATATATTTCTCTTCCGTACTTTTTAAATTGATACCATTTGTAGGGGGGATAGAAAAATTAATATGGATAGAAAAAACCTTAGAAAATTTAGATAAAAGTACATGTGATAGTTTATATAATTTAAAAAACTCACTACGAGAAGAACAACACAAGATAATAAATAACATTGAAAATATAGAATTAGATATACATTACAGTACAGATAGGATAAATTATTATACAGAAATTTGTAACTCTGCAATTACTACAGGATAAAATAATTAATGAATATATCTTACGAAAAGAGTAAATCATTAAAAGATATTGAAACAAAATTTAAGAAATATCCACGCACAAATAAAAATAGATTCACTAGAAACCTAATAAATCTATTAGATCTATTAAATCCGCGCACTGCCTTATCTTATTACTCAAAATGGGTTACCATACTACTCATACTTTTAGACTATTGCTAGTGGTTTGAGTCATGGGTGTTGGAGACTGATTGGTGTTAGGCTGCCTACCACGAGTCAACCCATGACTCGTGGCCTCACTATACAACTCCTATAATGAGTCATTTTGTGATAAAAAAAAAAAACTAAATTTTCTATTGGTTTCTGTTACAAATTTTATATATGATCTTAGGAACTTTTGAGGATGTTACAGAAAACCAACCAGGTGTAGGAACCCAACGCCACTTCCAGTAATGGATAACCTGATGAATTTGAAAATAATATTCGGAAATAAAGTCATCAAAAAGCTTCCCAAAATTGCAAGTATCAATCCATAAATAAGGATCGGGCTGCAGCCCTAAGAATGATCCACTCTATATAAAGCCCATATAGATAAAAGAGCCGAGAAAAGAACTAAATTCATGAAGAGAAGGAGTACAAAGTTGATTTAAGGACAAAAAGTATTTGTGGTGGCTTTTGCTTCTCTTTCGTGAAGTCTTTTAGAGAAATTCAAGAGGAATCTTTCTACTCCAATAAGGTCATCTATACAATGATAATAGAGAAAACTATTTAGATTTAGATGGATCATTTTTATGTACCCTAGATGCATGGTGGAATATGATTTTATATGGAAACACAGTTATTTTGATTATAGGATTACATGCGATTTCCGTGCATCTTTTTTCATCTCAAATTTTTAGATGGAAAGGTAACTAAAGAATGTAGACCTAAATCCACTCCAGTACGTAGTGAAGCTAGAAATGTGTCATCATACTTATACCTAATGAACTGTAAGAATAAAGGCTTGAAGATATGATGGATTATAGGCCTAAGAGTTGCTGAAAATTTTGTGCGGCTACATTAATCACCAAAAGTATTGATTGTAGCAACTTCTACCAGGGCTCCTTCTGTATTTTTTTGGTAGGTTAGCGAACTATTGAAGCTCTACTTATACTCCAAACTTTTTTATCCTCCTTTGGACTACTTTTTCCTCCTAGATTCGCACTTGCTTTATGAGAAATCGTGGTTCCTCATTAAAGCAGAAACAACAGAGAGGTAAAAATGTCGTGCAAATGAACTCAGTCAACATCCATTTATAAAATTATGATATGCAATTAGATTTACTGCTTTTACCGTAGTGCTTCCACATATGATCGTGTAGTAGATACCAAAAGGTATACAACCTCGGGCATCTCATATATTAGTCTCATAGAGTACGATAGGAATTACCTGCACCAATATTAATTTTGGACATTGCAAAATACTTAAGAGTACAAAATTAGTTGAATTAGTACATTAAAAAATACTTAGATTACATGTAAATAAATGTATATATATAAAAACCAATCTGATAAAGGAAATCCCATGTCATATCTAATAATGTCTAACTAGATGACTTTGAAAACAACATCAGAAAACTGAATCATTAGTAGGCTTATCAAAATTGTAAATACTAATCCACAAATATGAATCGAATTGAGGTCCCAAGAATGGGCAAATCTAATTTAATTGAGAAAATGCCATAAAGTTTTAAATCATGGTTCTAGGTATGTCTGTAAAACAGCACTGACAATACTGATAAAATGGCTGATAATGACAACTAAAATCTGACTAACTGTCTTTACTAGTCTGAAAGCCTCTAAACTGCTTGACTATGGAGTTGATGGGATAAGCCCCCAACTAACTCCAACTGAATGGAAAAATACTAAAACTGATGAAGTAAACTGAGACAAATAAACCATGTCCTCAAAGTATGAGGACTCACCACTGCTTCAGCTGATAATCTGATATGTCTATGCGTGAATAGGGAACTGAGCGTCCGAATCTATAATATTAAACATCATAGCGCAAAAATGAGTATACGATTAGTACTTTGAATGTACTGGTATGCTAAATGAGGTTAGGCTGATATGCATGGTTTATGTGCATGAATAATAACTGACTAAATGAATAGCATGGGATAACTGATCATGAAGTAATAACTGGCTGAATAATATGAGATAACAGAGTAAACGTGCATGAAGTAGAGACTGGCTGGTTAGCATGAGATTACTGCATATAAATGCATGAAAGCTGTAAAATCTGAGAATGCATGACCAAACATAAAACATGATCTGAAATAGTTTGTAAACTAAAATACTAAAATCTGATAACTGACAACTGCACGCTATGGTCAATACAAACCTGAACTGAATTATACTGAACACTGAACTGAAACTGTGGTAGTATCATCTAATCGACATGTCCCGTTCTGAACTGATTGGGGTTCAACCTATAACCCCAGTTTAAAGGGTGTTAGTACCGTGCCACGAGTACTAACAATGACTATGTGGATCCACTAAGCTACTAAAGAATCATGGTATCAAGCGTAAACTGATGGGTGATCTCTGGGCAGAGTCAAGCCTAATCTGATGGGTGACCCCTGTGAGGTAGTCAAGCCTGAACTGACGGGCGACTCCTCATATCCTACGCTGGCTGCGTAGTTATGGAGTATCGAGACTACTGCTAAAGACTCTGCCTAACTGATGGGGAAGCCGTCATACCTGCACTCGCTCGGTGCTAAATCCTTCTCCCAAATAAACTGACTCGAGATACTGAATTGTTCTAAGTTTAACTTATTATGATAACTGACAGAACTGATAATCTCGTAATATATCTGAAAACCATTCTGAAGATAATCCGACTAAGTAAACAGCTAAGTTTTGGGTATTCATAACCACCAGGACTCAATAGCAATAATGGAAAAATAATACTAAAATTTTAAGGACATAATATGAAAGCATTTATTCAAAACTCATTCCTGTAGACATTTCATCAAACACTTGACATTCGTAGTTTAAGATAAGCATAGGAATAGTTTAAAGCTTGTAGTAATAGCATGATTCAACATCAACATCACTAATTGTGATTTAAATAAACGAACAACATCATTCAAATGGGTGGGGTTTAATAACAACAACAATTTCATGTTAACGTGATATAGAATAAAAATTCATGGGGATTCATGGTTAAGAATCACAATAACTTGTAAAAATCATAACTGTGAATTTGAAATTAGATGTTTGGACTCCATGGGTAGAAAGGATCCATGGATGAACATTTAACATATCTTAGTTGGTGAAATTGAGAAAGTTATTGATGAATTCTTGAAGCTTGATCTTGAATATTGGATGAGTTAGGATTTGTTCTTGAAAGAGGACTACTTTAATTTGAGAAAATTGTGAAATAATGAGCAAATAATGTTCTCTTAGGAATTAAATTCCATGCTTGGGCTAAATGGGGTGAAAGGAAAGGACTTAAGTTCCCTTGAAAATTAAAAACACAGAACTGGAACTAGAAAATCCCAATTTTGACCTATGGCGTGACACGGTGATATCGCGTTACGCCACTGGAAATAGACAATCTCGATTTTACACCATGGCGCAATGCTTCACTGGAAAAGGACGAGTGCTAAATTGCACCTTGGCGTGATGCGGCTCTATCATGCTTCACTGGAAAAAGGACGAATGTGATTTTTGTCGTCTCCACGATGCGGCATGATCGCGATGAGCTACTTTTCCTCACTAAAAATGTCATAACTTCTCACCAGGATATCGGATGTAGGCAAAGTTGGTATCGCTAGAAAGATAATTCAATTTTTGAAACTTTGGTGGGTCTTGAGTTGGAAAAATCTAGGTTGAATAAATGATATGCTCATTTGAAGTTGACTATAGCAACATTCTTATCAAAAACTCATCGGTAAGGAATATTTTGATTCGTCTAATAGCTGAAATTTATTTGAGGCCTTAATAGACATCAAATTCACTCATAAAACTATCAAAGAATTATAATTTATTTTGCATGATATTAAAACATGCTTCTAACATTGGTTTTGATTTTTTAGGTATTACAATATCTCCCCCTTGGGAACATTCGTCCTCGAATGTGGTTGGTTTAGCTGAGAGTACTGTACTGAGATAACTGAGATCATGTACTGAACATGCATAACTGGGAATATAATTGCATAACTGATTCTTAAACATGATACATAAATAGAATACCATGAACTAAACTAATTTTCTTGACTACATGCAATGACATAAGAATGGTTATAAGGCTGAGATTGGAATGAGAGAGTCAACTTATGAGTACCCAATACTTCAAGATGGATCTTGTTTCGTGAAGAGAAGATGGAAGGTTTAGGACATGAAACCTTGGGGGATTATATGACTTCTCCCCATTGGGATATTATGTCCCCCGAAAGACACTGGCATGGCTGAAATACTAAGAAAAGACTGAGATAATATACAGGGCACTTATGAACTGAATCATGACTTAATATCTAGAATCTGTAA
The DNA here is from genome assembly GCF_002878395.1 of Capsicum annuum. Taxonomy (NCBI): domain Eukaryota; kingdom Viridiplantae; phylum Streptophyta; class Magnoliopsida; order Solanales; family Solanaceae; genus Capsicum; species Capsicum annuum. The sequence goes on along the minus strand of NC_061114.1, from coordinate 167,417,907 downwards.
CTGATGCCTGATGCACAAACTGTACTGAAGTTATAAATTGCATGGTCGTGAAGGAATTTCGTTCTAAATAGGAGAGATGAAAACCATAGAAACTTGTCTGCCTAACCGCTAAACCAAATTTCTAGCTATACAAACTAACTCATACTGAAAGCTCATACTTAACTGTAGTATTTCTTTGACACTCTTTTTATGAAGTTCTAATGACTTTAGGGAGCAAAGAATCTTGGCATGGTCTGAGTAAGACATCTGAATAAGAAATCACAACATGGCTAAAATTTTGTAATATGGGACACTAGCCTACGAAACATAAGCTAGGATAGAGTTACTAAGCCTTATGCATTGCAACTACTAACTTACAATCTTAACCACACTTCTCAACTGCTCCCTCAACTATACTTTATACTTCAACATCGCACTTCACTTGCAGCTACTAAAAATATTAACATGGGACCTGATAACTCTACCTACTAAGGTCTGAGCTGGACTGAATTCTCCCGTTGTGTTCAAGCCTACTTGAATCTATTAAATACACTCATAACATTATAATACTAATCTGAGTCATGAATTCAATAGACTCTACATTTTCATAACTTCCCATCACTTTAATAATTTTGATTACCCCTTCAACAACTAGATATAACCTCTTACTAGTTATTCACTAATGCGTAATGCATTTATCCACTTACACATCCATATGCATTCAAGTCTATCTTTATGACTATAACCCCATGTAAAATAAGCATGCAACAATCTTTCCTTAACATGGAATATCTACTTTCTCACATCTAAACAAATCACCCATTATCACCATTATTTCATAAGGGAAGGTCATTGAAATATTAGGACATGAAATCCTAAAGCACGAAAGAAATACCATACATAACTTGGACACTTAACTGTGACCTGAGGAATGGAATATAAATGACATGAATTCCTTAAAGAGGTCTAAATTGGGGACATGCATAACACAAATTAGAATTTTGCTGATCATTAAGAGTGTAGCATGAGTAATGGGAACTGAGCATACTGTAAAACATGAGTACATGAGTCATAAGCTGCATGACCTGAGTTGGAGTTTCTAAATTCATAGAACATGGTTCATACTACTAAACAAACTGAACTCTTTATACTAGGGACTGGGAGCGTACATTATTTTTTATAATATGCATGAACATAAACTATGATCATGGAGCTGACATATAAGGTATGAGTAGATATCGTGATGACAGAAGTACAAAATACTGCACTGATCTGAGAATGGGTCGATCACCTTTCTCCCTTACTAATGTTTTATAATACACTCGCATCACTACTAGAATCTGAGAGAATAACTTGGTTACTTGTTCTATCATCTCCCCCATAGCTTAAAGTCATCTTTCTAAGTCTGTGAACCAGTTAACAAACTCTAAACGTAACTGCCACCACTTTACTCAATAATTTGGGGTAATAATATCCATAAAGGATAAACTCACGCTGAAGGACTGTACCTGAAGTGTAAAATCCATTACTATACTCTCTTCTAAGATACACTCTTAACTTTCTATAGCCCCAATAATCATCACATTATAACTTAAACACTGACTAACTTAGAATTCTCAACTCTTCTTTCTATTAGCTCAATCATGACAGATTCAAACCTAGATTCTAACACATATCCTAGATATCCCCAAATCTATAATAACCATACTACTTTCATTATATCTTATGAATATCATACCCATAACATATGTTTCAAATCAGCAAACCTAAATTCTTGAATACGCTACTTAAGGCCTACTAGTTCACCTTTCATACGACTTGCCCCATCAAAGCAAAATCTACTGAGTTCAGACAATACTATCCCCCACTTTACTGTTGCTAAACTATTGGGTTCATTGTTCTAATTCTAGGTCATCTACTATCATAGGTTCCTGGGAAGAGCTCTAAAAACACGTCTAAAACCTAAGCACTAAGGTACTACCCCTTAATTAAATGGTCAATTTATTTGGAAACTAAAACTGAATGACTCTATTTATGAAATCAACTGAATTGATTTTCTGAGATACTAAAACTGGGCAATTTCTATATACCCATCTAGCTAGGATAGATTTACCCACTGAGGTAGACACTAAGAAGGGATCTACTAATATTTTGGGTCTAATACCAAAGTTGACAACTATATAGGGGGTTATAAGTGAAAGTAAAGCTATGTGGTCTAGTGAAATATACATAAGAACATACAACTACTTGTTCTGGCCCTTTAATTTTTTTCTCCCTTTTTCCCTACGCTTCTCCCTCTCACTCTGCAGAGTATGAACCATAAGCCTGGATAGGATGATAACTAATTGATTGTACTGAGAAACTACTGAATAATCTAAGGTGATAAAAGAAGATCTGAATTTGGAGTGAAAGACATGCACATTCGGGGGATCTTCCTGAACAAGTAAAGGTGCGGGCTAATTCCCATTCCTTCTTATATTGTTCCATCTGGGGGGCATGGTCTGTAATGAAATTAAAGGATGGATTAGAAAGAGATTTTAAATAGATCTCATGCTCTTTCACATGACCTGAGTATTAAAAGAAAGGAATTTTTTCTTAAAATGCCTCTTAGCCTCTTGTCCATAAATATGGAGAGCTTCACACCTATGCACAAGACTCTACTTGACACGGCTTTCAGACTCCCTAAGAGACTTTAAAACCTTAGGCTCTAATACCAAGTTTCTAACAACCTAAGAGTACACCCTGGGTTCCACATGGTGCTTACAATTCTGAGAGACCACAAGCTAACCCATGAGCTGGTACCTGCTGTGAGCATCAGGTAAAACTGATAACAAAAGATCATATACGAAAGTTAAATGAGAAAATACCATAAGGTTTTAAATCATGGTTCTATTTATGTCTGTAAAACAACACTGATAATACTGATAAAATGGCTAATAATAACAACTAAAATCTAACTGATTGTATGTACTAGTCTGAAAGCCTCCAAACTGTTTGACTGCGGAGTTGATGGGACAAGCCCCCAACTAACTCCAAATGAATATAAGAATACTGAAACTAATGAAGTAAACTGATACAAATAGATAATGTCCTCAAAGTATGAGAATTCACCACTGCTATAGCTGATAATCTGATATATCTATGCGCGATCAGGGAACTGATCATTTAAAATTATGATATTAAAAATCATTTAAAATAATAACTGGCTAAATAATATGAGATAACTGAGTAAACGTGCATGAAGTAGAGACTAACTGGTTAGCATGAGATTACTGAATATAAATGCGTGAAAGGTGTAAAATCTAAGAATGCATAACCGAGCATAAAACATGTTATGAAATAGGTTGTAAACTAAAATACTAAAATCTGATAAATGTATAACTGACAATTGTATGCTATGGTCAATGTAAACCTGAACTGAATTATACTGAACACTAAACTGAGACTGTGGGAGGTATCATCTAACCTCCATGCCGCACTCTAAACTAATTGGGGTTCAACCTGTTACTCCAGTTAAAAGGGTGTCAGTACCGTGCCACGGATACTAACAATGGCTATATGGATACACTAAGCTACTAAAGAACCAGGGTATCAATCCTAAACAGAAAGGTGATCCCTGGACGGAGTCAATCCAATCTAATGGGTGACCCCTGAGAAGTAGTCAAGCCTGAACTGATGAGTGACTTCTCATATCCTACACTGGATACATAGTTTTGGAGTACAAGGACTACTACTAACGAATCTACCTAGTTGATGGGGAAGCCTCAATCCTTGTACTCGCTCAGTGCTAAATCCTACTCCCAACTAAACTGACTAGGGATATTGAACTGTTCTAAGTTTAACTTATTATGATAACTGGTTGAACTGATAACGCTCATAACATATCTAAAAATCATTCTGAAGATAATGTGACTAAGTAAACAGCTAAGTTTTGGGTATTCATAGCCCCCAGGACCCGATAGCAATAATAGAAAAATAATACTAAAACTTTAAGGACATAATATGAAAGCATTTATTCAAAATTCATTCTTATAGGAATTTCATCAAAAACTTGACATTCGTAGTTTAAGCTAAGCATAGAAATAGTTTAAAGCTTGTAGTAATAGCTTGATTTCAACATCAACATCACTAATTGTGATTTAAATCAACGATCAACATCATCCAAAGGTTAACAACAATTTCATGTAAACATGATATATAATAAAATTTCATGGGGATTTATGGTTAAAAAGAATAATAGCTTGTAAAAATCATAACTTTGAATTTGAAATTAGATGTTTGGACTCCATGGGTGGAAGGGACCCATGGATGAACATTTAAAATACCTTAGTTGGTGAAATTGAGAAAGCTCTTGATGAATTCTTGAAGCTTGATCTAGAATGTTGGATGAGTTAGAGTTTGTTCTTGAAAAAGGGCTACTTTAATTTGAGGGAATTGTGAAATATTGAGCAAATAATGTTCTCTTAGGACTTAAATTCCATGCTTGGGTGAAGGGAAAGGACTTAAATACCCTTGGAAATTAAAAACTCAGAACTGGAACTGGAAATCCCGAATTTAACCTATGGCGTGATGTGGTGCTATCATGTTACGCCACTGGAAATTGACAATCATGATTTTACACCATAGTACGATGTGGTGCTATTATGATGCTTCACTGGAAAAGGATGAGTGCAAAATTGCACCTTGGCGCGACATAGCACCATCGTGATGCTTCACTGGAAAAAGTGCGAACGTGATTTTTGCCATCTCCACGACGCAGCATCATCGCGATTAGCTACTGCCCCTCACTAAAATTGCCATAACTTCTCACCCGGATATCGAATTTAGGCAAAATTGGTATTTCAATCAAATTCAATTTTCTACACTTTGCTGGGTCTTAAGCAGGAAAACTCTCAATGGAATAAAAGATATACTCATTTGAAGTTGACTATAGAAATATTTTCTCAGAAACTCAATTGGTAAGGAATATTTTGATTCATCTAATAGTTTGGAGTTCCAGACCTTACTTTGTGGGAATACACTGGGTTTGTTGTTGTTGTTGTAATAGCTTGGAGTTATTTGAGGCCTTAAAAGACATCAAACTCGCTCATAAACCTACCAAAGAATTATAATTTATTTTTCTTGAGCTTGAAACATGGTTCTAATATTGGTTTGGATTTTTGGGTATTACAGCAATAATGCCACATACAAATAAACTCCACCGCCATCCCTTTATAGAATTGTAGGATACAGCTAAATTAATAGATTTTATTATAATGCTTGCACATATGAGTATGTAATAGAAATCACATGACATACAACATTATGCATATGTTATATTAGTCTCATAGCATATAATGGAAATTACCTACACCAATATTAATACAGTTGGTACATTGAATATAAATACTAGTAGTACATACAAGTGAATATCTACATAGGAATATCAACCTATAAAGGACTCATACGAGAGATTTGATAATGGCTAACCTGATGAGTATAACAATAATATTTAGAAACCAAGCCATCACTAGACTTCTTAAAATTACAAGTACCGGTCCTCAAATAAGGATCGACTTATGGCTCTGAAAATGGGTCAATTTATGTGAAGCCCATATCGATAAAATAGTCGAGAGAGAGACAACATTCATGAACAGAAGAAGCAACAAATTAGCAAAACCACACTTTGCAAAAAACTTTAGGTGGAATCTTTCTACTATAATTATATAGAGAAAACCATTTAGATTGTAGATGCATCATTTTTGTTTACCCTATATGTGTGGTTAGGTTTAATTTTCATATGAAAAGTAAATTCTTTGGATTTTAGGATCATGTGCTATTTTCGTGCATCTTTCATTTTAATCTCTAATTTTTAGATGGAAACGTAACTCAAGAATGTCCATGCACTCCATTTTGAATTGAACCAAAAAGAAGTGAAGATAGAAATATGGCATGGACTTATACTCAGAGAATTGTAAAATTATAGGCCCAAAACACGTGAAGGAGTCTAAGCCTAAGACTTACTGAAATTTTTTTGCAGCTACATTAATCATCAAAACTAGAAAGTGTAGCAGCTTCTATCAGGATTCCTTGTTTACATTTTATGTCAGGTGAGAAAACTATTGAAGCTCTACTTTTTCTCTGAAATTTTGTATTCCTTATAGAACTATTTTTGCCTCATCCATTCCATTTGCTTAATGAGCAACCATGGTATCTCATTAATCATAACACCAAGCAGAAACACTGAAGAGGAACAAATGTCATATGCAAATAAAATCCACTGTCATCCAATAATTTATCATCACCTTCTCAATTACTTAAGTCATATTTATACTCAAAACAGAAGAGGTCTGAAAAGATATATCTATAAAAAAGGACATAATGAGTCCTAGTATACCCACAAAGAAGAAACATGTAATATCACTGCTAAAATCATAATCAAGTTATTCTATTATTGTCTCCTTGACTATGTATTTTTGAATTTCAACACATACACAGAGCTAATGCACAACACAAAAATGAATAGGAACATACCTTTATCTATCGTTATTCAAATGTTACGGAGAATTTATTGTCAAAAATTTAATAAAAAGGGATTGAGAAGAAATCTTAGAATTTTCTTGCCTAAGTATATCAAAAATATGACATACGGTGTTTACGATCTTGAGAGACCACAAGCTAATCCATAAGATGGTACCTGCTGTGAGCACTGGGTATAACTAATAACAAAAGATCATACGCCGAATTTAACTGAGAAAATTCCATAAGGTTTTAAATCATGGTTCTAGTTATATCTGTAAAACAACACTGATAATACTAATGAAATGGCTGATAATATAAACTGAAATCTGAAAGACTGTCTATACTAGTCTGAAAGCCTCTAAACTATTTGACTGTGGATTTGATGGGATAAGCCCCCAACTAACTCTGACTAAATGGAAAAATACTAAAATTAATGAAGTTAACTGAGACAAATAAACCATGTCCTCGCAGTATGAGGACTCACCACTACTACGGCTGATAATCTTATATGTTTATGCGCGATCAGGGAACTGAGCGTCCGAACCTATGATATTAAATATCATAGCACAAGAAATGAGTATGCGATCAGTACTTTGAATGTCCTGATATGCTAAATAAGGTTAGGCTGAAAAGCATAGTTTATGTGCATGAATAATAACTGACTGAATGAATAGTTTGGGATAACTAATCATGAAGTAATAACTGGCTAAATAATATAAGATAACATAGTAAACGTGCATGAAGTAGAGACTGGCTGGTTAGCATGAGATTACTGAATATAAATGTGTGAAAGCTATAAAATTTGAGAATGTATGACCAAGCATAAAACATGTTTTGAAATATACTGTAAACTAAAATACTGAAATCTGATAACTGATAATTATACGCTATGGTCAATGCAAACCTGAACTGAATTATACTGATAACTGAACTGAGACAGTGGGAGTATCATCAAATCGACATGCCCCATTCTGAACTGATTGGGGTTCAACCTATAACCCCAGTTAAAAGGGTGTTAGTACCATGCCACGAGTACTAACAATGGTTATGTGGATCCACTAAGCTAATAAAGAACCAGGGTATCATTCCTAAACTGACGGGTGATTCCTGGGCAGAGTCAATCCTAATCTGAAGGGTGACCCCTGCGAGATAGTCAATCCTGAACTGACGGGCGACTCCTCATATCCTACACTGGCTATGTAGTTTTGGAGTACAAGGACTACTACTAACGACTCTACCTAACTGACGAGAAGCCGCCATCCCTGCACTCATTCGGTGATAAATCCTACTCCCAATTGAACTAACTCAGGATACTAAACTGTTCTAAGTTTAACTAATTATGATAACTGAATGAACTGATATGCTCATAATATATCTGAAAACCATTCTGAAGATAATGTGACTAAGTAAACAGCTAAGTTTTGGGTATTCATAACCACCAGGACTCGATAGCAATAATGGCAAAATAATACTAAAGCTTTAAGGACACAATATGTAAGCATTTATTCAAAAATCATTCCTGTAGATGTTTCATCAAACACTTGATATTCGTAGTTTAAGCTAAGCATAGGAATAGTTTAAAGCTTGTAGTAATAGCATGATTTCAACATTAACATCACTAATTGTGATTTAAATAAATGAACAACATCATTTAAATAGGTGTATTTTAATAACAACAACAATTTCATGATAACGTGGTATAGAATAAAAATTCATGGGGATTCATGATTAAAAATCACAATAACTTGTAAAAATCATAACTTTGAATTCAAAATTAGATGTTTGGACTTCATGGTTGAAAGGGACCCATGGATGAACATTTAACATACCTTAGTTGGTGAAATTGAGAAAATTCTTTATGAATTCTTGCAGCTTGATCATGAATGTTGGATGAGTTAGGGTTTATTCTTGAAAAAGAGCTACTTTAATTTGAGAGAATTGTGAAATAATGAGCAAATATTGCTCTCTTGGAACTTAAATTCCATGCTTGGGCTAAATGGGGTGAAGAAAAAGGACTTAAATGCCCTTGAAAAATAAAAATGCAAAACTGAAAATCCCGATTTTGACCTACGGCGTGACACGGTGATAACGTGTTGCGCTGGATAATCTCGATTTTACACCGTGGCACGATGTGGCGCCATCGCAGTGCTTCAATGAAAAAGGACGAGTGCAAAATTGCACCTTGGTGTGATGCAGCTCCATCGCGGTGCTTCACTGGAAAAAGGACGAACGTGATTTTTGCCATCTCCGTGACGTGGCATCATCGCGATGAGCTACTTTCCCTCAATAAAAGTGTCTTAACTTTTCACCCGGATATCAGATTTAGGCGAGGTTGGCATTGCTGGAAAGCTAATTCAATTTTCTACACTTAAATGAGTCTTATGCTGGAAAAATCTTGATAGAATAAAAGATATACTCATTTTAAGTTGAATATAGCAATATTCTTCTAAAAAACTCAATCGGTAAGGAATATTTTGATTCATGTAATAGCTTGGAGTTATTTAAGGCCTTAATAGACATCAAATTCGCTCTTAAAACTACCAAAGAATTATAATTTATTTTGCATGATATTGAAATATGGTTCTAACATTGGTTTGAATTTTTGGGGTATTACAATATCTCCCCTTTGGGAACATTCATCTTCGAATGTGGTTGGTTTAGCCGAGAGTAATGTACTGAGATAACTAAGATCATTAACTGAACATGCATAACTGGGAACATGATTGCATAACTGATTCTTAAACATGATACATAAACTGAATACCATGAACTAAACTGATTTTCTTGAATACATGCAATGGCATGAGAATGGTTATAAGGCTGAGATTGGAACGAGAGAGTCAACTTATGAGTACCCACTACTTAAAGATGGATCTTGTTTCGAAAAGAGAAGATGGAAGGTTTAGGACATAAAAACTTTGGGGATTATATGACATCTCCCCCTTGGGATATTATGTCCCCGAAAGTCACTGACATGGCTGAAATACTGAGAAAAGACTAAGATGATGCACGAGGCACTTACGAACTGAATCATGACTTAATATTTGGAATCTAAAACTGATGCTTGATGCATGAACTGTACTGAAGTTATGACTTGCATGGTCGTGAAGGAATTTCCTCCTAAATAGGAGATATGAAAATAATAGGAACTTTTCTGCCTAACCGCTAAACCAAATTACTAGCAATACAAACTAACTCATACTGAAAGCTCATACTTAACTGTAGTATTTCTTTGACACTCTTTCTATAAAGTTCTAATGACTTTAAGGAGCAAAGAATCTTGGCATAGTCTGAGTAAGACGTCTGAAGAAGAAATCACAACATGGCTAAAATTCTGTAATATGGGACACAAGCCTACGAAACATCAGCTAGGGTAGAGTTACTAAGACTTGTGCACTGCAACTACTAACTTAAAATCTTAGCCACATTTCTCAACTACTCCCTCAACTATACTTTTTAGTTTAACACCACACTTCACCTGAGGCTACTGAAAATATTAACATGGGAACTGATAATTCAACCTACTGAGGTATGAGCTGGACTGAATTCTTCCGTTGTGTTCAAGCCTACTCGAATCTATTAAATGCACTCATAACATTGTAATACTAGTCTAAGGCATGAATTCAATAGACTCTGTATTTTCATAACTTCCCATCACTTAATAATTCCTATCACCCCTTCAACAACTAAATACAACCTCTTACTAGCTATGCACTAATGTGTAATGCATTTATCCACTTACACACCAATATGCACTCAAGTCTATCTATATAACTACAGCCTCATGTAAAATAAGCATGCAACAATCTTTCCTTAACATGAAATATTCACTTTTTCACATCTAAACAAATCCCCCATCATCGCCATTATTTCATAAGGAAAGGTCACTGAAATATTAGGACATGAGATCCTGAAACATGGTAGAAATACCATGTATAACTTGGATACTTAATTATGGCTTGAGGAATAGAATATAAATGACATGAATTCCTTAAAGAGGTCTAAACTGGGGACATACATGAGACAAATCTAAATTTTGCTGATCATTAAGAGTGTAGCATGAGTAATAGGAACTGAGCATACTGTAAAACATGGGTACATCAGTCATAAGCTACATGACCTGAGTTGGAGATTCTAAATTCATAGAACATGGTTCATACTACTAAGCAAACTGAACTCCTTATACTACGGACTGGGAGCGTACATTATTCTTTATAATGTGCATGAACATAAACTTTGATCATGGAGCTGACATATAATGTATGAGTAGATATCGTGATAATAAAAGTACAAAACTCTGCACTGATATGAGAATAGGTTGATCACCTTCCTTCCCTACTAATGTTCTATAATACACTCGCATCACTACTAGAATCTGAGAGACTGACTTGGTTACTTGTTCTATCATCTCCCCCTTGGCTTAAAGTCATCGTTCTAAGTCTGTGAACCACTTAACAAACTCTAAACTTAATTGCCACCACTTTACTCAATAATTTGGGGTAATAATATTCATAAAGTATAAACTCACCCTGAAGGACTGCACTTGAAGTTTAAAGCCCATTACTAGTACTTCCTTCTGAGATACACTCTTAACTTTCTATAGCCCCAATAATCATCACATAATAACTTCAACACTGACTAACTTAGAATTCTCAACTCTTCTTTCTATTAGCTCAATCATGATATATTCAAACCTAGAATCTAACACATATCCTAGATATCCCCAAATCTGTAATAACCATACTACTTTCATTATATCCTATGAATATCACAACCATAACATATATTTTGAATCAACAACCTAAATTCTTGAATACACTACTTAAGGCCTACTAGTTTACTTTTCATACAAATATCCCTATGGATACAAAATCTACTGAGTTCAAACAATACTATCCCTACTTTACTGTTGCTAAACTATTGGGTTCATACTTCTAATTCTAGGTTATCTACTGTCATAGGTTCTTGGGAAGAGATTTGAAAACACGTCTGACACCTAAGCATTGAGGTAATACCCCCACCCCCCCCATTTAATGGTAGATTCATTTGGAAACTGAACCTGAATGGCTCTATTTCTGAAATCAACTGAATTGATATTCTGAGATACTAAAATTGGGCCTTTCCTGTATACCCATCTAGCTAGGATAGATTCACCCAATGAGGACTCACCACTGCTATAGCTAATAATCTGATATATCTATACGCAATTTTTAAACTAAGCATCCAAAATTATGGTATTATAAATCACGGCACAAGAAATGAGTATGCGATCAGTACTTTGAGTGTACTGGTATACTAAATGAGGTTAGACTGATATACATGGCTTATGTGCATGAATAATAACTGACTAAATAAATAGCATGGGACTAATCATGAAGTAATAACTAGATGAATAATTTGAGATAACTGAGTTAACATTCATAAAGTAGAGACTACTGACTAGTTAGCATGAGATTACTGAATATAAATACGTGAAAGGTGTAAAATCTAAGAATGCATGACCAAGCTTAAAACATGTTATGAAATAGGTTCTAAACTGAAAAAATATAATCTGATAAATGCATAACTGATAATTGTAAGCTATGGTCAATGCAAACCTGAACTGAATTATACTGAACACTGAATTGAGACTGTGGGAGGTATCATATAACCGCTATGTCGCACTCTGAACTGATTAGGGTTCAACCTATCACCCTAATTGAAAAGGTATTAGTACAATGCCACAAATACTAACAATGGCTATGGATACACTAATTTACTAAAGAACCAGGGTATAAAGCCTAAACTAATGGGTGATCCCTGGGCGGAGTCAATTCTAATCTAGTGGGTGACCCCTGAGAGGTAGTCAAGCCTGAATTAACGAGTGACTCCATATATCCTATACTAGCTATGTAGTTCTGGAGTACAAGGACTACTACTAACGAATCTATCAAACTGAAGGGGAAGCCTCAATCCATGTACTCGCTCAGTACTAAATCCTACTCCCAACTAAACTGACTAGGGATACTAAACTGTTCGAAGTTTAATTTATTATGATAACTGGTAGAACTGATAATGCTCATAACATATCTGAAAACCATTCTGAAAATAATGCAACTAAGTAAACAACTAAGTTTTGGGTATTCATAACCCCTAGGACTCGATAGCAATAATAGCAAAATAATTCTAAAATTTTAAGGACATAATATGAAAGTGTTTATTCAAAACCCATTCTTGTAGGTATTTCATCAAAAACTTGACATTCGTAGTTTAAGCTAAGCATAAAAATAGTTTAAAGCTTATAGTAATAGCCTGATTCAACATTAACATCACCAATTATGATTTAAATCAACGAAAAACATCATTCAAAGATATGGGGTTTAATAACAACAACAATTTCATGTAAACATGATATAGAACAAAAATTCATGGGAATTCATGGTTAAAAAGCATAATATCTTGTAAAAATCATAACTTTGAATTTGAAATTAGATGTTTAGACTCCATGGGTGGAAGGGACCCATGGATGAACATTTAACATACCTTAGTTGGTGAAATTGAAAAATTTCTTGATGAACTCTTGAAGCTTGATCTTGAATGTTGGATGAGTTAGGGTTTGTTATTGAAATAGGGCTACTTTAATTTGAGAGAATTGTGAAATAAAAGCAAATAATGCTCTCTTGGGACTTAAATTACATGCTTGGGGTAAAGGTAAAGGACTTAAATACCCTTGGAAATTAAAAACTCTGAGCTGGAACTGGAAATCCCAAATATTACCTATGGCGTGATGTGGTGCTATGGCATTGCATCATTGGAAATGGACAATCCTGATTTAAGACCATAGTATGACGTGGTGCCATCGCGGTGTTTGACAATAAAAGGACGAGTGCAAAAATAAACCTTGGCGCGACATAGCTCCATCATAATGCTTTTCTGGAAAAAGGACGACATGATTTCTGCCATCTCCGCAATGTTGCATCATCTCGATGAGCTACTGCCCCTCACTAAAAGTGTCATAACTTCTCACACAGATATTGAATTTAGGAAAAATTGGTATTATTGAAAATCAAATTCCATTTTCTATACTTTGGTGGGTCTTGAGCTTGAAAAATCTTAGTGGAATAAAAGATATGCTCATATGAAGTTGACTACAGAAACATTCTTCTCAAAAACTCAATCGGTAAGGAATATTTTGATTCATCTAATAGCGTGGAGTTTCAGACCCCACTTTGTGGGAATACACTGGGTTTTTTGTTGTTGTTGTAATGCTTGGAGTTATTTGAGTCCTTAATAGACATCAAACTCGCTCATAAAACTACCAAAGAATTATAATTTATTTTTCATGAGCTTGAAACATGGTTCTAATATTGGTTTGCATTTTAGAGGTATTACAGCAATAATGCCACATACAAATAAACTCCACCGCTATCCCTTTATAGAATTGTAGGATGCGGCTAAATTTTTATTATAATGCTTCCACATATGAACATGTAACTGAAATCACATGACATACAACATCAGGCATCTGTTATTTTAGTCTCATAGCATATAATGGAAATTACCTATACCAATATTAATACAGTTGGTACATTGCATATAAATACTAATATTACATACAAGTGAATGTCTACATAGGAATATCAACCTAATAAAGGACTCATACGACACATTTGGGTAGAACATTCATTGCAACTGGGAGAGCGATCGTAGACATGGAGCTGAATGAGTTAAAGTTCAGGCTCAGCGACAAGGAAGCAAGATTCAAAATACACTCATCCATGAAATCGACAAAAGAAATGAGTCTTTTCTTAATTGTGGACTTATTCTATAAAGATGATAAAGGGGTATCAACAGGTTTTCTTAACGAAGTCTGAGTAGTCAAGATAATCAAGTCCTGCCACGATATTAAATCAGGCACTAATGGGAGGCAACCCAAAAGTTTTATACTTTGGTAAATTATTTATTTTTGTAGCAGGTTATAGTTCAAAGAAGGTGGAATCGATGTATTCAGCCAAGTGCCCCTGACAATATTTTTGACGGGATGTCACGATTGTGATAAGCTGTCAGAGTTATCGTCAGAGACCACATCTCTAAAGAACGGTCTATCAAGGCTGATGATATTTGTGATAAGCTATCACAATTGTGATGGCTTATCAGAAATGTCATCACAAAAATCCCAACATTAGCTGAAACTATGGGCCAAATTGAAAAAACCCGACCAAACCCACAACTTGGCTTTTTCACCTTCCCGCTTAGTTTTTAATTCCTTTAAGTTATTTTCCTTCCATACTTAGAATATTTTCTTCCCTTCTTAAACACTTTCCAAGTAAACCAAAAAGAAAGCTTTCTTGTGTGTGTGTGGGTTTGCAATCAAAATAAAAAACCTCTATTTACTTTTTCTTGCGTGTGTAATCAAAGAGAAGGTCTCTATCTTGTATGCTCAAAACCTAAACTTTCTTTTCAATTGGTAAGTGGTAAGCTGAGGTAAAATAAAGTTCCCAAGAAGCTTAAACCAAGTCCAACTTTCAAAAAGGACTAAAAATCGAAACTAGGATTTGCTGTTCAAGCCTAAGGGTTAAAAGTTCAGCTCAAAAATGAAACTTGAGTAGATTTTAAGAAAAAAATGGGACCAAAAATTAAGTTAAAGTTAAGTTGGCGATTTTGATAAGAGCTGACGACATTCATGGTAAGCTATCACAACTGTGACGGGTTATCAAAAATGTAGTCAAAGTTTGCTAAAAATATTGTGGGTTCTGTTTAGAGCTGACGACATTTGTGATAAGCTATCGCGTTTGTGATAGCTTAGCAGAAATATCGTCAGAAGTTTATAAAATCTCATAGGTTATGTTTAAGGTTGACGACATTCATGATAAGCTATCACAACTGTGATGGCTTATCAAGAAATATTGTCACACCTGGGACCTGAAGCATTCCTAAACCCTTTCAAGGGGTGTGGAATTTCAATGATCGATGTGTTTGTGTTTGTACTCTTGATGGTCAACTAAAGGTTTTTCTCTTGCTATAGGTCTTGAAATGGCACCCAAAGGAAAGAACTCAAAATCCACAAAGAAAGTGACCAAGGAAAGTGTATCTCGGAGACTCTTCAATTAAGAGTCTGATTATGAAGAGGAAAAGCCTCTGCTCAGGAAGCAAAATAAGAATCAATGCACTAAACAAACTCCACCACCCCCACCAGTTGAGGTAGAGAAGAGTGAAGAAAGTGACACTGAGCCAACAACATCCGAGCATACAACTTTTGAGTAGTCGGCCACTGAGCAACAAGATTCTCAACATGCTACATCTGAAGAGCATGATTCTGATCAGCCTGAGTCTGAGAAACAAGAGTCTGGGCAACCTGAATCTAAGGGACCATCAACTGAATCCCCTTCTGCTGAGCCACAAGATGACGAAGACTCTCTAATTTGGGGAACTATGGTCAAATGCAAGAATCCTAAAGTCCGAGATGGCACTAGATGGCAGATTCATAAAACTTAGAAAATCTTCTTTGATGGGCTTTGCAGAACCAATAGAAGAGCTAGCAAGAGGCCAATCTTTGAGGGGAAGAGAATCATCACTAAGGGGTTGAGCAGGTACCCGATAGTGGAGCAAAAATTTCATATCTATGATTTGGGATGGACTACACGAGGAGGAAATTCATTTTTCCCTACACTAGGTAGGGAGTTCTGTGAAAACTACTAAGATCACTTGGAAAATATGTGTAGACAAGGAGAGAAAGCAGCTTACCAACCATTGTTAGGTAAATTTTCGATGCGGGGCGTAACGGTGGATGTTTCTGAAAAAATAATCAACAGGCTCTTTCATGGCCGAAACTTCACTCCTTAGTCTACTTCATCTACTTTATATGCTCGATTAAAGTGTTGGGAAAATTAGTAGAATTGGTTAGCCAAACTCATAGTTGATGGAGAACCAGAATGCCTAGCAAATCCGAGAGAAATGATCTTCAAGGCCTCGCTAGCTTCAAAGGAAAAATTTTGTTGGGGTATTGTACGTACATGGTTGATGCCTACAGATGGTCATAATATCCTCAGGGATGATAGGTCAGTATTAGTCGTAAGTTTTATGGCTAACCTTAAATTGAATTTTGGAGAGATTATTGCCGAAGAGATAAAAATTCGTGTCTCGAGGTCTGATACAGCATATCCTTTCCCTTGTTTGATTACAAGGTTGTGCAGGGCAGTAAAGGTGCCAAAGATTGTGGGTCTAGAAGAAGAAATCCTTGCCAATGAAAACCCATAATCCTAGCAAAAATAAGGAAAATCAGTCGAGGCTAATGTTTGACAGGGGTGCAGAGATTCCCATTGACCCACCGATCACAGGTACTAGTTTAGTGCCTAATGTAGAGATGCCAAATTTTAAAGCTGTACCTCCAACATCTGCAATAATGGTAGAATCATCAATGCCCAGAACTGAGACAAATTTTCCAGTTGCCATGCCTACAACAGAATTTGCCTTCACTCCGATGAATTTCAAGAGAGTAGCAAAGAAGTCCAAGTGGTACGAGCTCAACTTAAAATCTTTGCCAAGCAATTTGCAGTTGTAGTTGACAAAAGAGTTAAGGCTACACTTGAGCCTTATAAGGCCTTGTCGGGCAGGATTGATGAATTGGAGAATTGCTTCAATACTGATGAATTGGAGAATTGCTTTAATGCACGATTGAAGAAGAGGTCAAACCCAGAGATGGCATTGATCAGGTTAGAACTGGCTAAATTTAAGGCGGAGGTTGAAAAGTTATGGCAACACTAATTTATGGTGTCATCAGAGCCGGCAATGGAGGAGTCTGAGGAAGAAATCCCATTGCTTGATCTCACCGAGGAATCAGTAAAGAAAAAAAAAAGAAAAGTGAGAAGAAAGAAAAGGGGAATAGAGAGAGGCTCGACAGTGATAAAGAGAGAAAAGAATAGAAGAGGGCAAGGATTGAGTATCTAGTTGATAACGAGAGATGGGAGGCAGCTATCTGAGCGAAAGACATAGATACATGTACTAGTAGGCCTTCTAAGACTGATAAACCTTCTACACTAGATCAAATCGAAGCACCAGATAGAGATCCAACAGCAGGGTCAGGAACCCATGACCCCCGGGATTGATCCATTTCAGTTATACTCTAATCCTAAGTTTAGATTTTCTTTGATTTTAAGTTGAGGGTGTAGAGTAAATTGTTTTTGTAAAATTTTGTAGCCGACTAGGAGAAATACTTGTACTTGAGGCAGTTGAATTATTTTGTTAATTTTGTACACCTCTTCAAGTGGTCTAATTCTGTAACTGTGTGATTTGCATTCAAGTGTGACCACTGTGCATCTTTGTAGGGCATTGGTTCTAGTAATATAATAATCATTACTAAACAGTTGCATGAACTAAATGAGTTGTATCTTGTGATCTACTTGTGTGCTATGTGTGTGACAGAAACTACTTAGTTCCCTCTGTATGCTAAAGCCAAAACTTTCCTAGTTAGTCTTACCTAGGTTGAAGGATAGGGTTTAGGAAAGGATTATAGGCTATTTTGTTATTATCTCACTTTAGCCTAAATGACCTTCCCTATGTGTATACTATGCCTTGATCCCTATTTTGAGCCTAATTAGCCTATTTCTTTGTATGACACCTGTCACCTTCCCATTTAGATCACAATAAACCTATTTTAGCCCTGGTCCTCCTTGGACACTATGCACCTTGACTTAGGAAAATGGCTACAGTTGAGACTGGCTATCATAGGGGTACGTGATATAGAATGAATATGAAGACATGTAGTATAAAAGAAAAGAATAAAAAGCTGGGTGCAGAGGAAAAGAGCAAAAAAAAAAGAAAAATTGTGAGAAAAATTAAGTAATTGAGAAAAGACTGCACCCACTCTAAATAAGTGTGATCATGAAAAGAGAAGAGCAGAAAAGGATAATAAGTGAAACCCCAAAAATATATTGTAGTGTCAAGGAGGTTTAGGCACTTTAAATACCATTGAGTATCATACCAGCCTCTAGCCTACATTACAAGCCTAAGAGAAGTCCTATAGTGATCCTAGCTGACCTATCTGAAGATCTGGGTAATGAATATAAGGGCAAGTCTATGGTACTTGGCATACATTGACTGGAAATTCGTTCTAAGAGTGAGTGTTTTGATTGTCCCCATGGTTATATATATAGTTCTTGATATGAGAGAAGGGGGATTTCTTTGCTGTAAGGGAACACTGGTTACATTGCAAGTTACTGACTTATTCGGGAAATGTAATACTAGTCTATGCATGGTTGTTATAATTGAATTGATATTGTATCTTAAGTCCTGTGTGTTGCATTGGTGTTCTTCATTGTATTTGAATTGAGTGACATTGGAGATGGTGAAAGTGTTTTGAGATAATGTGGATGATTGACTGCCAAATATGCCTTGTATTCTCTTAGTTGTATTGAGTTGCTTGAGGACAAATAATTATTTAAAGTTTAGGGTGTTGATATGTGAGCTAATACTATCATATTTGAGGCTTTTAACTAAGAATAATTGCAAAGTCTTAAGCAACTTTTGTTGTTTTTGATTTTTTTATGTTTTATTTCACAGTTAAAGCTGATATGATAGAGAACCAACAAGAATGGAAGCAAAGAAGTTGAAATCTGAAGACAAGTGTGGCTGACGACATTTGTGATAAGTCGCCATCCCTGTGATAAGTTATCAAGTTCATCGTCAGTAGTAAATAGAGAATTGGCCTAAGTTGAAAGATGTAACGACATTTTGTGATAAGTCATCAAGGGTCTGATAAGCTGTCAAGAATGTCGTTAGCCTGAGGTAACATAGGAGAACTGAAGCAGAGGTTTGACGACATTTTGTTATAGGCCATCATGAAGCTAATAAGTTGTCAAGTTTGTCGTCAGCCTTATACAGGAAGAGCCAAAACTTGAAGAAGGAGCTGACGACATTTGTAATAAGGCGTCAGCCTCCTGATAGGCTATCACAAATGTCGTCACCTAATCCGAGGGATTTTTGAATTCTATTATTTTGTTTCCATAATTAGGGTGAACTATTTAAAGCCTTGTATAGGGTTTTATTAGAATGTCGGAACATTGAGTTTTGAGCAATATACTTTGATATTTTCTCTCTCTACTTTTAGATTGACAAAGCAATTACTTTGAAGATATTATATTCATTATTTTGGGATTTCCTTTGTGATTTAATCTGAGAACCTCTAGTTTCTATTCATCTTGTGGTAAGTTTATCTTTAAAAGCATGAATTCATCTAGTTGATTTAATTTTTACGTCATGAGCAGCTGAATTCTTTTAACCTGAATTATGGGATCTAGGGTTAGATATTGCTAAGGTGCTGAGTGATCAGGATTCAAAAGGTGGTAGGACTTCTTGATAATTTTGAGGTTTTAATTAACTCATGTTGGTTGTAAACAACAGATAAAACCTACTTTGATTTGCTTGAGAAAGAAATCAAATATAGTAGGAAGTGAATTATCAATAGGGACTTGGAAATACTCCATTTAATAATCAGCGTTGTAATAAAGTTGGTTAACCTGAGGTAAAATCTGGGTAGTTAATATAAATTCCCTAAGACCGAGAGGATTAGGTAATTAAATGTTTAAGTAGGTCGAGAGACATTTAAGCATAACTTCGATAAAGATAACTTGTTGTCCTACCTACAATGAGAATCCTGAACCACTAGTAGCATCTGTTAAGCACCAAAATCCCTAGTGAACATAATTTTGTTTTTTCATAAACTCTTGATTACGAACACTGAAACTAACGTAACCAAAAATTGCTTGTTAAACTAAAAACCCCCCATTTCTAGAAACATCCAACTATCAGTTGATTAATTTGCAAACGACTTACATTCATACTATATTACGTATGGGATTCAACCCCAAACTAGTTGGGTTTTATATTGACAATGATCACTTATATTCTCATTGAGAAGTGTAGTTTTAGCGTTATCAAAGTGTACCTTGTTGACACTGAGTTAATACGATAAACATCTAACAAATCTTCTCCTCCAGCTGCTTGATGGTGGTAGGATATGACCCAACCTTTTGACTTATGCCAAAAATATTAGCTCTCAACTCCTTAAGGTACTCATATTTTTTCTCAACTCCTTTTAACACTTCAAAAAATATATCTTCCATCATTGAATTCCTTGAATCAACTTCTCAGTTCCTCGATGGATCATTGTAATCATTTTTTTTTCTCTAATTACTATCTCTGCCCTGAATTTTGGCTCTATACTTATACCTATTATAGTTTTTATCTTTGTAGTAGTTCCCACTTTGATTTACTTACTAATAGTTACAATTATCTTGATTAAACCCTTGGCCTTTCGCTTGAAAACCTACTACCTAATTGTCTAAATACTTAGCTTTCTCAAAAAAATCATAGTCTTCATGTTTAAGCCCCTTAATTTGTGATGCAACTTCATTCACCTTTTCTAGTGCTCTCTGCTAGAGTGACTGAGCCACTTTTTGAGTGACTGAGTTATTTAGTGCTCTCTGCTATATGGCTACTCCAATCATATAAGTAGATGTGGGTATTTCTGCTTCATGAGTGTGTCAATCTATGTTTGTTTTAGTGATCCAAACTAAAATCTCAAATGCCTGATCCCAAGGTAATCTCATGAATGCTCCATGTGATAGTGTTTTCTATCGCTTTATTGTTCGTATTTAAGTTTCTGTAATATATCTCTAGAAAATATAGCCAGGTACTTTATGATCTTAGACATTCTGTAGTGTCTTCTTAAACCTCAAATAGGTCTTATATAAAACCTTTAAATATAACTGTCTAGAGTTATAAATCTCATATTTCAACTGCAACATTCTATAAGGAGGAAAAATCACTCCAAGAACTAAGTCCATAACTCACAAAGTAGTGAACGATCCACGTGGTCAACCATAATGAAGCCTTTCCCATCAGATAAAGCGAAACAACCGGAGTCTAATAGCCTCTTTTCTTACACTCGACATGTTGTAGGAATTGTAAATCCATTCAAAGTTTCTCATATGAAGATTTGCAGCAGCAGTAGAATGGCCTATAAAATACCCCCTTCAAGTTCAAAAACTATATCATTGCAATGGCGGCAACAAACTTAGTTTCTTAAGGCATTTTTGGTGGAGTAATATCACCTATTTTGACCATCGTTAGAAAATCTAGCTCTTCTTCTACATCATCAAATTGAGGAATATACTATTGTAGAGGATGAGGCCCCTATTCCTAGTCTACCTTTCTCATTCCTTAAGTATGGTTAGACGGTCTATTTTAATTTGTCTAGCTACTTATTCCCTTATTACGTGCCTGTCATCTTCTTTTCTCGCATTCTTCATGGTGATCAAGTGAGTAATGGTTTTCTTTTCATTTTCCTTAAGACCTAGGCTTTGCAAATCTTGGTTTAGAACTCTTTTGTTAACCATTCTTCTTCTATATTTTAGAGTTGTTTCAATTTTTGGATCAAATGGAATTAGGGTATTTCGTGGACTCCGAGTTTTGGGGCATGCACCAATGTATGCTTTAGACATAAGAAAGAAAGTAGAATCAAGAAATAGAAACTAATAGATCAACAAACACAATTAATTAGCTCTACAGCCGTATTCCCCAATAATAGAGCTAGAATTTAATGTCACCCAAATTATACCTCTGAATAAAGTATAAAAAGTGCGTTAATAAAATATACAATCCAATGAGGTTAGGTTCTATCCCGCAGGGAATAGACCAATATATCTATCCAATATTTGTCTGAGCAATCAGTAAAATAATCTTTAGTAAAAGGAGTTTTATAAATCAGAATTCCAATAGTAACAATTGCTAATATTGTTAGATTTTTAATGAATATAAGTGAGGTACTAGGACTGTGTTCCCCAATAACTTCACAACTTTGTAGGTTCTTCGCACTTAATGATATTTTGTGGTGCATAGCATGCAGAATCAATAGGCTATGTTCATCTAAGCAAATTTATGCCCCTATTAGATGACTATAATTTATCATAAATTAATGTCTTATGGGTTTTACATTACTTAGCCCTATCATTTATCATAATTTAGTCTATCCTATTTATGGGATCAAGTCTAATAAAGCGAAGGTTGATAGCTCCAAGTCTTTTTGTTGATTCCTTTTCCCTATGCATTACTCATCCTTTTGTCTAGAGTAAAGATAAAGTGAGTTCTAATATCCGTAACCATTAAAAATGAAATCAAATCAAAGAGTATAACAATACACATCCAAACACCCTTTGAGAAACACTTTGTACTATAAACACTACTTCAATAATAAATCATGGTTTCCACAACCCTTGTTATGGTGTTTAGCTACTCATAGTGACAAGAAGACAATGATAATTCTGAGAAGAAGACATAATCCTAATCTTAAAACAATAATATGAATAACCACGAATCTCAATTATGAACAAAAACCTTTAAAATCGATATTTGTAATTTCAAGAACAAGAAGATGCCCTTGAAATTATAATATTATGTAAAACAATATAAATTAGTATGAAAGACCTATTAGGAGTATTTATAGACAGAATAAAAACCTATAATAAGCACATAGAAATTTTTTTAATTGATTCCTCAGATGAAAAAAAGGTATGATCATGGTAAGATATCATGATCATCCTTAGTGCTTGTAGATTAGATCTTGAATTTTGCATCTTTTTGATCTTAGTAGGCATGATGCTCAGTACGAACTTGTGGCATCATTTATGATCGTGGCATATTTTTCTAACTTCTACCTTTGACTTTCCACCTTGCAGAATCCATCTCTTAAGAACCTCATTATGATCTAATAGTACCATCCCATGATAGTGAGATCCCCTCATCTGATTCTCTTCACACTTCACATATACAACCTTGAAATCTGGACCTATTTTCCATGAAAACAATATGATCGAGACATCAAGGTATGATCATTAGAAGCTTTCATCTACATAACACCTGACTATTACTTCTTAGTTTCAACCCACAACAACTATGGTAAGATTGTGATCGGATCCCACGATCATGGAATGCTTTGATTTGATGCCTTTAAGTCAAAAAATCTTGATATTCCTTCTCCAAATCTTGACCTATAATTTCCTCAAAATTACCTCATATCCACATAAAAATGCCCCTTATAATAGTAAATATTTCTCATACTAAGCATTAAAAGTGTCCCAAGTCCATGACACATCACATACACAATATTTTTCAAATTCTTTTTTTAAAAGAGTATGTTTAGGTGTTCAATTGGGAGATAACATAATTCAAATATCAAAATAAAATTTACTGATAAATTTAAGAGATTCTTATATATTACAACTTATTAAAACAAGAATATAATTAATGCAAGGATTGCAAGACGAATATAAAGATTAAGACATGTATATTCTAGTGGAATATCACTAATTATATCTTAAATCTTTAATACATGTATTGAAATACATAAATCTCCACTAGAGGCAACTATATAACTATACTATAAACAATTTTTTAAGATTTTGATTTGTTTTCTTTGGCAACAAAATATAAATACTACCACACCAACAAATAAAATAATCCTATGGAGAACTTGGTTGCAATGTCACTTACAATGTATAATGCAGACGTAAGCATCTGAACCAAAAACTAAATACAAATCCTATCAATAAAACCTACACATCAACCAGCACTCTTGGACTACCTATATATGTTAACTCTCTCCGTAATTACAAGCCCAATTTGGTGGAATAAGAACTCACTAAGCAGTTTTCCATGCATTGCAATCTGCATCAAGAATCTATGTTTAAGTATTAAAATTTTGTTTTATATCAAGTCATCTCCATGTATTACAGGCTTGATGAAACACCCTGATTTCTGGACCTTAAAAAATTTTCTTGATTTTTGGTTTCTTGGAAAGATACGACTAAGGGAACGGGTCGTACACTTAGGTATATGTGGTATAGTTCATTCGTATGTTGACCAATGTTGGTTGGTGGGATGAATTTAGTCACTGGAATGGGTACGACTTGGGTGGTACGTGTCATATCAGTGGATACGGGTTGTTTGGTTACTTTACTTAACCTTAAACTTAGTGACTTAGGTTAATCTAAGTACGAGTGGCTCACCATGAGCCGTAAGCTAGGGTAAGAGTCCTACCCAGAACTCGTATGGTGATCAGTGTTCAGACCTCCTGCGATTCTATTCTGTCAGGGGTGCGGTTTATATGTAGTAGTCGTACACTTAGATACGCCTTGGATTTGGGTGTGTCGTACCTTGGATAGTGTTAGGTCCCAAGGGGAAAGACTAGGGTATGAAAGGTATGTAGCATTCGTACAGGATGGGTACGACATGTAAGGGTCAGTCGTGCCTTATGACGGAAATTAAATACAGTTTAAGGGAGGGCAATCTGGACATTTTTCCACTAATCCTAATAAGGCCCCACAATTTATATTCCTATTAAAGATTATTTGCCCTACTATTTTATTCATAAAAACTTAGAAAATACTCTTAAATCCTCTCTAGAGTTCTTGGGTAAAGGAAGCTAGAGTTTCATCTTAAGGAGTAAATTAGGTCTTGTCATGGTGATTTATCTCCATCATCATCTTGATTTAAGGCATGTTCTCTTCCCACATTGTTAATTCCAAATAAAGGCATGGTTTTATGCAATGGTTTCACGATTTGAATGTTTTATCCCAATTGAAATTTGTATGGATGAATGAGTATGACTTGAAAATACTGATTTGTATTTTGCATTATTGGACCGTTTCATGCTTTATTTTACATGTGAGGATTTGGAATTTCCACGGAGAAATTGGTATGAAAGTAAAAAATACTAGGAAAGATAGAAAAATTTACTGATATTGGCAGGATCGACTAGACAAGATTAGTGGCCTAAAGCCAAGCTTCATATTAAACCCCTTAAAAAAAATTTAATTGTGAATTTTAAAAATATTTTAGATGTGATGCTACATTTTTTTGTTGATATAAACTTCTTTCTTAGCAACAATAAAGGAAGAAATAATTTGGAGAAGAATTCATTCCCCTGTCTCCCTTTCGTTCTCTTTCATTGTCGTTATATAAATTGACGAGATTCTAATAATACTGAAACAAAAATATATAATTATGAAGTAGGAATATCAACAACGAAAAAATTTTAATGCAAAAAATAGCGTACAAAAATTAGAAATAGTGTTGAATTACGTCAATATAATAATTGATTATTGCAGCGGTTAACATTTTAATGAAGGCATCAAATAGCAAATTTTAAACTTTTGTAAGATAGCAGTTTTGCAAATTGAAGAAGGTTTGGTTAGACTTGAAAAAAAAAAGTAAATAAAGGAAAATATGGGCCCATGTTAGATGTTACTTTTTATATAAGGTCACTAAAATGGTACCAAAATAAAAAAAAATACTACAATTACCTTAAGTTATATCATTTGTTAGGTATGTATTAGAAGTAAAAGTTATTTATTTTATCCTCAAAAGTTTCTCTTCCAACCTATCCATACAAAGGATTTTTTTCACAAATAAAACATATAAAACTCATCTTTAAAAAAAATAGAGGTATTTAAAAAGTTGGGCCCCAAGCCATTACTTTAGTGACCTTATTGTCGCGACTCCAAATCATCAGACCATGAGGTCACCTATTCTAATCCACAAAGATACGAGAATTTCTTTATCACCCTTTAAAAAGATATGTGGGAGTCTTATGATAAGTAACAAAATACCAAAATCAATTACAACAAAATTTTACAAGCTTAAAATATAAGCTACGAAAAATGTAAATTACCCAGGGACCTAGTGGGTATCAGTACAAAAAACAAGTACTAGTGGGCATCATAAACGATTATGGTTAGATCATGTAAGCACAATATAAAAAACACAAAAAGAAAATATGACAACTTATATAACAATTTATTCATAACGCCGTTATCTTCTTAAAATTGTTGTATAGAATTGTTGTATAGATTTTAGCCTTTTTTTAGCCTTTTTGACTTTTTTAAGGCTATAACACTAATTCTTGTAGCCTTTTTAACCTTTTAGGCTATGGCACTAATTCATAAGGAGACTTTTTAGGATTTTTAGAAAACGTGTAAGTAATGTAAAGATTTTTGTAAAGATTTCATTCTATAAATGAGAGGAACCAAAGGCATTGCAAGGCAAGCCTTCATGTGTTGAAGCACAGATACTCTCTCCTGTCCGCAAAAAATATTTTGCTTAGTTAATTAAAAAACAGATATATTTCAATGGAAAAAGCTATGGAGGAACAAACCTCAGAAATATCAAAACTACTTGAACAGGTATATTTATTTATGATTATGAATAGCTAAATTCATAATTCCCAACAATCATGGTATGATAAAATAAATTCATATTAGTTACTTTATAGTAGAACTATTCGAAGAATAATATGTTAAGAACTTTATTAGCAAAGTGAAAACGGAGAAAAATCCCTAAGAACTATGCCATCCTAAAGGTGAAACGAATGAGGCAAGAAGCCATGGTGGGGAGTAACCAGAGTAGAGGCGCTGTTTAAGGGAAAAGTATCCAAATTACCATGCTAATAGTGACCGAAGAACATGCTATTTAAGAATAATCTAGTATATAGTAATCTAAGATGACCATATTTTATTATGTACATGGTTGAAGGGAATATTTTGAAAAATAGCAAATTTATGAAAATGAATAATTATTTATCTGATGTGATGGTAGATAAATTTAAAATACTTATTTTGTATGCACTTAAGGATATAAAAGTAGTAGATATAAGAAAAATCATATTAGAAAAAACATTTGATAAAAATTATATGATTAGAATAAATTACATACCATACCTACCTAACTAGTCTTACAAATACTTATCATGATAAATTACATATATCTAGAAATTTTGAAAAAAGATATGAGAAACATACAGTTAATAGAAAAACAGATGAAACTAAATTTAGACAAATACTTGGAAACTAAAGATATAAAATATATAGAATTTCTTAATAAAAATATGCAAGAATTACTAAGGCTAAAACAAACAACTACAAAACATTATAATAAAATATTTAGTCAATTTTAAATGATAGATAATCTTAAAATCTTAATCTTATATATACTTAGAGATATAGAAATTATAGATATTAAGAAAATAATATTAGAAAAAGTATTAGACTATG
>NC_061114.1:167047427-167072936 GCF_002878395.1 Capsicum annuum | reverse complement strand
ATATATATATATATAAAGATATTTATGTATATGAACTCTTGAATGCGTACTATATATATCACATTCACAAGTATATTACCTTATAATAGAACACGTTCATTATATTCTGATGAATTATCGATTATATATTATGTTATTATGACTACAATAGTAACATAATATCATTATCTCAACGGAATGATATATATATACACATATTCATTATACAAAGATTATGCATGTTTAATGTCATTTAACGTATATACAAAGGAAAATATTTATTTTACATATTGTAACATAAGTAAAAGATAAAGATTATGTTTAATGTAATTTATTTATTTTATTTGATATATTTTTTAGTGTAATTTTTTTACAAAATTTAAGATTGATTGATTTTTATTATTATTATATTGGTTATCGACTACGTGTGTAAGAGGAATAGTTTCAAGTGTCTCGGGTCCATGATTCAGGGGAATGCTGAGATTGACTAGGATGTCTCCCACCGTATTGGGGCGGAATGGATGAAGTGGAAGCTCATCTTGGGGTGTTGTGTAATAAGAAGGTGCCACTTAAAGTTAAAGGCAAATTCTACAAGGTGGCAGTCTATCCAGCCATGTTGTATGGAGCAGAGTGTTGGCCAGTCAAGAACACCCACGTTCAAAAATTGAAGGTAGCAAAAATGCGGATATTGCATTGGATGTGTGGGTTTACTAGGAGTGATAGAGTTCGGAATGAATTTATTCGAGAGAAGGTTGGAGTGGCTTCGGTAGAGGACAAGATGCGGGAAGTCCAACTGAGATGGTTCAGACACGTGATGACGAGGGGAACGGATGCCCCGATTTGTAGGTGCGAGAGGCTGGCTTTTGATAGTTTAAGGCGGGGTAGGGGTAGGCCGAAGAAATACTGGAGAGAGGTGGTTAGGCGGGACATGGAGCAGTTACTGCTTACGGAGGACATGACCCTAGATAGGAAGATCTGGAGGACGCGAATTAGGATAGAAGGCTAGTGCCAATTTGGGTCGTCAGGGTAGGTTATTACTTGGTGGGTGTACTTTTCTTGTTATGCTACATTGCTTCATGCTTTAATACGAACTTGTTTACTAGTCTTTGTGTGCTATTCCTTGTGGACGTCGTATTTATGTCATGTCAGCCTATTCCATGCTTTATTACGGATCTAATTATTATTCCTTATCTTGAGCCGGTGGTCTATAGGAAACAACTTCTACTTTTCCGAAGGTAGTGGTATGGACTGTGTACATCTTACCCTCCCCAAACCCCACTATGTGGAAATACACTTGGTTTATCGTTGTTGTTGTTGTTGTGATTATCGACTACGTGTTATTGGTGTAATTTCAAAAAATTATATATATATTAGATTATATAAATAATTATTTTTTAATGAAAATAATATATATATTTGATTATATATATAATTATTGGTTTCTAAAAATTATTTACTTTTTTATTTTTTATGTTCAAAAATCGATCACAAGTGGTCGGTTTTTAAAACTATTTTCTTTTTTTACTTTAATAAAAAATCGACCACAAGTGGTCAGTTTTTAAAAATAACTTTATTTTTATTTTAATAAAACCGACCACAATTGATCGATTTTTTAATATTATTTTTTATTTTAATTAAAAACCGACCACAAGTGCTCGGTTTTTAAAAAATATATATTTTTTTAATAAAAATCGACACAAGTGGTCGATTTTTTAAAATTAATTTTATTTTTTATTTTAATTAAAAACCGACCACATGTGGCTGATTTTTTAATTTGTTTTCAATTTTTATTTGTAAAATCAATAATAATTAATATAAAAATTATTGAAAGGTTTTTTCTGAAATTTTAAAATACAAAAGCGACAACTTGTGGTTGCTTTTTTATAAAAAAGAAAACAAAAAAAAACCGACCACATTTGGTCGAAAATCTCGTATATTTTAGTAGTGCACCCTTCACCACTGGATCAAGCTTTAACGTTGTATCAAGGGGGTTCAGTACTTAACATATATACTGCAAAACAAAAATTTGATGTAATTTTCTGACAAAGAAGGTTTGGATGAACCCCTTGAGCTCCATGTAGATCCGCTCCTGAGAGCGAGATATTCGTGCCTTAGCCTGAATATTATTTTATTCAATTTTTATTATTTTACTTTTTAAATTTAATTATTTGATTTGTGATATATTACATCAACAAAAAGCAAATAATAAGGGCATGCAATTGGAGAAAGTGCGCGTGCGGCACACAAATACACTCTTTAATTGTAAAAGATTATGTTTTGCTCATATTTCATGCTTCATTTTTCTTGATTTTTGAAATTTCTAGTTGGTATTATATTTCTTTTGTTGGTTCACCTTTTCCAAGGAGTGTCCCATATGTGCCAACAGAAACTTTATAACCAAAAGAAATAGAGTTTGAAATATAAAAGTTTGAAATTACGTCACATCATTGTATTGAAATCTCACTTTTTAAAGTTTTAAATTGTGTTATATATTGTTATGAAGTTTTCCATATTTTAGCTAAAAATATTTTTATTCAAGTTCTATTCTCATATTATAAAGTGAGTGTATTTCAATATATTTCTAATAACGGCTGAATTTTAGGTACTGACCAAAAAGCAGCTAAACCACAAAGCTGTATGAGAGTCGAGGATGGAAATGACGGTTTATACTTTTAAATCTTAAATATTAGTATCAAATATTGCAATTTATATTTACATCTTATATATGTAACACATTTTCTTGTTAGTTCTAAGTATTAGATCTTTCGTAATATTTCTTTACTTTATTTGTTAAGTCAAAATATTCAAGTAATTAATCCAATTCAAGTAAGGTTATTTGTAAATGAATGTTGGGCTTTCAGGAATTGACCGATCGGTTTTGGAAAATAATTAGACACTTATAAAATACTCCTAATAGGTAAAACAGAAAAGATTTGTGAATGAAAAACAAAAAATCAACATAAAAGTTCAAAATGCTGAAAAGTTTAACATCCTCCTAAACTGGACTCCCATGTACAAAGGAGAAGCAAAACAAGTGAAAAGGTGACCAATGATTGTGTTGGATGGTGAGAGGTAAGTGTTTTCCATTTTTAATCGGAAGTTTCGGAGTGTCAAGAATGAAATTTCCAAAGTAAAACTTTTTGATGAGAATCAATATATATATATATATATATATATATATATATATAAAGAAGAATATTAGTCCATCCTATGTGGCATGCTTTAGAGGCCTTCAATATTATTTATCTTTTTTATGGTTTTTCTGGACTTTAATTAAATTTTCTCCTTATTTTAAATATTTATGTGTTAAAAGAAAATTTATAGTCACTATATTTAACTCTATTAATTATATAATAAAAGATTATTTATACTTCATAACTCACTAATTAATTTCTACTCTTAATAATATTTGTAACTCTCAAGCTATTCATGTTTTTATATTTTTAACCCCTAAATATTTAATATAAAAGTTAAAGATACCTTATGGTATTCCTTCATTTTTATGTATATAAAATTTATATTTTTTGTTTCATGAGATTTTATCCAAGGTACCCTTTATTTTTGTTATTATATTTGTGTTTTTGTTTGACTTAAAAAAGAAGAAAAAGACTCTTGAAGGTGACAGGCTTGTGGAAGTAGATACCAACAAGAGTTTGAACAATGAAGTATCATTTCATTTTTCTTTCTATAGACGTTCATATTTTTTGTTTCATGCGATTCCAATCAAGGTTATCCTTCAATTTCACTATGGTGTTCATGTTTTTATTTCACTTGAAAAAGAAGAAAGAATACTCTTACACGGTGATAAGCTTGTGGAAGTGGATATAGACAAGAGCACGGATAATTATGCATTGATTAATTTTGCCTTTCTTTATGTTTTTCAACTCTAAGATTACCCTTCATTTTCACTATCATATTCAAATTTTTGTTTGACTTGAAAAAGAAGAAAAAGACTCTTGAATGGTGATATGCTTGTAGAAGTAGACATCGACAAGAGTTGGGACAATTATGTAACCATTCCATTTTTCTTTTTATAGAAGTTCATATTTTTTGTTTCATGCGATTTTACCCAAGTTTATCCTTCATTTTCACTATGATGTTCATGTTTTTATTTCACTTAAAAATGAAGAAGATGTTCTTAAATGGTGAAAGGGTTGTGGAAGTGGATATTTACAAAAGTGCGGACAATTATTCATCAATTTTGTCTTACTTTCTATTTTTCAACTAATAATTACAAACATAATGATATGCATACTGTCTTATTTCTATCTCTATAAGTCTCTTGAATGGTGATATGCTTGTAGAAGCAGATATCAACAAGAGTTTGGACAATTGTGTAATCATTTCATTTTTCTTTCTATAGAAGTTCATATTTTTTGTTTCATACAACTTTACCCAAGATTATCCTTCATTTTCACTATGATGTTCATGTTTTTATTTCACTTGAAAAGGAAGAAGATGTTCGTGAATGATGAAAGGCTTGTGAAAGTGGATATCTGCAAGAGCACGGACAATATATTATGCATTGATTTCGTCTTTCTTTCTATTTTTAAACTAATATATGCTGTTAACATTTTTACTCTATGAAATCAATTTGTATGTCTATATATTTTAAGAAGCGGTTGAGTAGGTGTATTTTTTTTTTTTTGTAGTTTTAAATTTTATGTCCTTTTCATATAAGGATCTATCTGTATATTATTTAGTCTATTATTTGTATTTTTATAATCGCACGAAGCGCGGATAATTCACTAGTATATATATAAAGGAGATCAATAGTCAATCCTATGTGGCATGCTTTAGACGCCTCCAAACCTATTTATCTATTTTGTGATTTTTTTGGATATTTGTTGAGTTTTCTCCTTATTTTAAATATTTGTGTTTTTAAAGAAAAATTAAAAGTCACCACATTTAAACTCTATTTATTATGTAATAAAAGAAAAAATTGTTCGAGGTAACTCATCTATTTAATTTCCACTAATAATATTTGTAACTCTCAAACTATTCATGATTTTATATTTTGTAACCCCTAAATATTTAATACAAAAGTTAATGATACCTTATGGTATTCCTTTATTTTTATGTATATAAATTCATATTTTTTGTTTCATGAGATGTTATCCAAGGTCATCCTTCATTTTCACTGTCATATTCATGTTTTTGTTTGTTTTGAAAAGAAGAAGGAGACTTTTGAATGGTGATAGGCTTGTGGAAGCAGATATCGAGACATTTATGTATTCATTTCGTTTTTTCTTTCTATAGAATTTCATATGTTTTATTTCATGCGATTTTACCCAAGGTTATTCTTCATTTTCACTATGATGTCTATGTTTTCATTTCACTTAAAAATTAAGAAGATGCTCTTAAATGGTGAAAGGCTTGTGGAAGTGGATATCGGCAACAGCTCGAACATTTGATTTCAACTTTCTTTTTATTTTTCAACTAATGATTAAAAATATAATAGTATGTGTATCGTCTTATTTCTATATCCATATATGATGCCTCTTAAGTTCAATTTTTAAGTTTATAATTTCTTTTGGTTAAATGAATAACTTTGTAGTTGAAAATTTCCTAATTATTAATTAAGTTTTTTAATTTATAATTGATTTTTTTGGGCTTATGGAAGTACATACCGAGACATTAATGTATTCATTTTGTTTTTCTTTCTATAGAAGTTCATATATTTTATTTCATATGATTTTACCGAAGGTTATTCTTCATTTTTACTATGATATTTATGTTTTTATTTCACTTGAAAAAGAAGAAGATGCTATTAAATGGTTAAAGGCTTGTGGAAGTGGATATCGGCAAGAGCTTGGACAATTATGCATTTATTTTATCTTTTTTTATTTTTTAATTAATGATTAAAAATATAATAATATGTGCGTTGTCTTATTTCTATATCTATCTATGATGTCTTTTAAGTTCAATTTTTAAGTCTATAATTCCTTTTGGTTCAAATGAATAATTTGTAGTTGAAAATTTATGAATTATTAATTAAGTTTCATAATTTATAATTGATTTTTTAGGTGTCTATCTTATTTCCATTTTTTTTTTATTTAGAAGACGCATTTAGCATAAATTAAATAGGAGAGCCCAGATTAATCTGGTTCAAGTGCATTTAGAGTAGGGTCTCCTTGAGACAAATTAGCAGAGTTCCTAATTTGTCTAACAAAATGAGTTCCTAGAATGTCCGCCCATAGAGCTTCTTGTGCGTAAATAGGAGGAACTACAAACACAACCACATTTTTAAACTTTTTTGATCTTGCTCCTTCCTTAGCAAGAGAATCCACCACTGTATTTTGCTCCCTATAGTTGTGCTCCACCGCTGGATAGCCCAGCTCCACCAGTAATGACCTGCATTCCTCAATCAAAGCAATATATAACAGATTCCCATTAGTGATCATGTTAATAATTTGCATGGAGTCTACATTAATATGAATGGGGGTGAGGTTGTTGGTATTTACCAACCTTAGTCCCTCTAGTAGTGAAATAAGATCCATCTGATTATTAGTGACATGGGAGAAACTTCTGTAGAATCCTAAGATCTAGTCACCTCTGTAGTTTCTGATTGCTTCCCCAATCCCTCTTTTCCCTGGGTTGCCTGTGTAAGCTCCATCAGTATTGAATTTGTAAGAGTTCATTAAGAGGGGAATCTAGTTAACATATATGTCAGTAGTAAAAGGTTTGGCAGTGCCAGGGTTTAAACAGTAGAACTCAATAGCTTAAGCATAAGAGTTCTTAAAGGAAGGACTACTGGTGTGGCTATTGAAGAAATTATCATTTCTAGTAGTCCATATAGTCCAAAGAGAGAAGGAGAGGATAGTGGACCAAGGAAGGAGATTGTCAAAATGCTTATTCTTAATTTTCCCCATGTTGTAGCCTAGTTTTCTGTAATACCCCAAACTTCTACCTAACTTGAAATCGTCCCAAAAATGTTAGAAACTTACTTTGAAAGATAAATCTATTTTTGTACATATGAAATTCTAAGATTTTCACTTCTTGTTGAGTGAAAAATTGAATAAGATTTCCATCGATACCCATTTCATCAAAATCTTATTCGGGATAGAAAGTTATGGCCGAAATATAAAAAGCAATCAAAACTGCCCAAGTGCGAAGGTGAGAGCCGACGGACTATCGAGCTAGCGACAGATCGTCGCCCAAGCCGTCATAGCAGAGACAGTGAGACTATATTCTACCTGAGAGCGACAGCTCAGGCCGACAGACCATCGATCTAGCAATGGACCATCTCCCAAGCCGTCGTAGGAGAGGCAGTGAACCCCTATTCTGCCCAGGTACGACGGTCAGGGTCGACGGACTGTCAACGCAGCGACAGACCATCACATATTTCATTCAGTTATTTTAAGTCATTTTTAAAAAGGGATTTTTAGTCTTTTACCACCCTTTCTAATACCTAATAATATCAGATTAAGGATCATAAGTTCATTATCCATCTACAACATTAAATTAGGATTTTCTCTCAAAGATAATCCCCAAGAACAAGATCCAAATCCTTCTTCAAGAAACTAAGAGATTCAAGTTCTTCAAGTCCAAGGACTTCAAGAAACCCTCAATCAAGGTATGTCATGTGTTGATTCATGGGTCCCTTTCACCCATGAAGTTCAAGAATCTCTTTTCAAAATCCAAGATTTGTGTATTGATGAATGTTCATGATTTAAATTGAATTGAAATCCATGTTCATGTTGTTGTGGGGTTTTGATTCATGTTTTAAATTACATATTCCAATGATTGACCCTAGTATATGATGATTTGCATAATAATCATGATAAACCCTTTAAATTTGCAAATTTATTTATGCAACCATGACAATTAGATGCATTGATGATGGTATAACCAAAGTATGCTCCCATGTGTTTAATTAAATGCCTATATGGAGGAAAAGTGTCATACTAGTATAATAATATGAAAGCTCCATTCATGTACAAGTTTATGTTTGTCAAGTGTTTGATGAAATATCTTAGTCAATGAATTATGGATATATGTGTAGCCATTGTGGTGCTTTAGAACACGTACTTCATAAAATCTCCAACTTATTATAGTATGGATTGTGACGTTGGTCATGTATTCAAGAAAGTCATGCTTTGTCAGTTTCTTCCCATCGAGTCCTGGGGGTACTTGTTCCCAAAAATTTGGCTGTGTGCCTAGAATCAGTGTCATGTTTTCAAGATACTCTCAGTCAAGCCATGATCCATAGAATTCAGTCAGTATCATGACTCAGGAAAACTCAGTAGTTCCAGTAATCTCAGAGATCTCAGAAATTTAGTAACCTCAATAGTATTTCGTCAGTCAATAGAACTCAGTTAACTCAGTCCAGTTCAGTTCAGTTAATCATGTTCAGTGTTTATTCAGATCGGATTAGAAATTAGTACCGAGCAAACCCAAGGATGGGAACCCATCTTTATCTGAGGGTGTGATTCTTAGAAGCAATCCTTACATTCCAGACCTACGTAGCCAGCATAGGTTGAGACATCATAGCCTGTTATATGAGGTTAGATGAGGTGGCTTAACCTGTTATATGAGAGTTCCCACCGTTCTCACTAAAGTTACCTGTTATATGAGGGTTACTCACAAATTGTCCTTACCAGTGGTGCGGTATTGACACCCTTCCAATTGGGGTTACAGATTAGACCCCAACTTAACTATATTGCATTATTTGGAATATGTCGGTTAGATGATGTCACGCCCCAAAATCCCATCGGGCCGGACTGGCACCCAAAGCCGAGAAGGCCCGGGAGAACCCGTTCAAATACCTGTACTTTCACTTACATGTCACCAAAAATTAGACAGCATTTTATTGTATATAGAAGGATCTAATTACCTGTATCAGCACAACACGCGCAAATATATATATATATAATACTTGGCCGTCGGGGCCACCACATATACAGATATAACATCACTATATAAACTTCCATGACTTTACCCTTCCTTATGTCTACAAAGCCTCTAGGATATACATGACATAACTAGGGTCGGGACAAACCCCCACCCACACATGACTCATGTACAATAACAAAACATAAGGAACCGACTCGGAAAGCTCCGAAGCAAACTGGAGCTCACCAACAATAGCTGTATGACCTGGCTCCTACTTGTGTGGTGTATGAGCTGAGGTACCTGTGCCTGCAGCATGAAATGCAGGTCCCCCGTGAGGGACGTCAGTACGAAATATGTACTGAGTATGTAAAGCTATAAATAATCACATATGATATAGGAGCTCAATAGAAATCAGAAACAAGTGAATAAGTCGTAATAGGAGTGAACCACACTTACTAGAACTTGTGACAACCTGTACATTGTATTTATTCAATCACTTTACCTTCGTTCTTATCGTCTTTGTAATCATTACTGTACTGTACTATGACCATTAGGCTGCCTCCAGTACATATCAACTGGGATCGACCCATGCTAGGCTTATGCCCCTGGGATACCACCCATAAACACATAAATAGGGATCGACCCATGCTAGGCTTATGCCCCTGGGATACCACCCGATAAGAGAGAACTTCCATCACTTAGTTCAATTAATCTTTGAGATTGTTATTTCTGTCGCCACCACATTTTTGATACTTTGAAACAATGATACATCAATAGGAACCAAGTAATAGACCTTCTATACAATAGCGATGTAATAAAGACTCATTGGTACATCAACAATGTGTTTCAGAATCATCAATATCACAACAATGAAATAGGAGCCTTTTGGTATATCAATGAAACATTTTGACACTTTATAGAATGGAAACAACTTCGTTGGTAACGTAGAACAATACATGTTTTTGGACAACCTCGGAATCTTACTTGATGGAACATTGGTGTTTTCATGCCAAAGAACATTGTTAGAGTATGCTTTACATACCTCGTTGTAGATTTGGATACCAATTCAACACAACTTCCCGCCTTTACAAATCACTTATCTACAATGAAATGTTTGGCATCTAGTATTAGCAACCCAACACCACAATTCTCTTCCATAATTCCATACTACCAATATTTGCAAAACATTCCAAAAATCAACTTGAACAATAGGTTTATGTGTATATATATATATAATCATCATTTCAATACCACATCATCAATACCACATCATCACACCAAATTCCTTCACTATTCAACATAATCCAACATCATTTCCCAATCATCTTTCAACAACAATCAAATAACATACTTCTTATACTCACATATATATATATATATATATATATATACATATCCATATAAATAACACCAACGTAATTTACATCCTTACCATAAAATGGCCCTTTTGATTTCGAAGTCCTGTTGGCACAAATAAGGGGTGCTTCTCGAAGCCCTTGAGATGGTGAACACAACTACGGAATCAATTTGGATTTTCTACGGTTGAATCACAAGATATTTGGAGTTGAAATTAGGCTAGGGTTTCTTATTTTCAATAATTTGATGATAATTCATGGATATGAGACTAATTATATGTATATAATGACCAATTTTCGTCCATGAGGTGATGGAAAATGACCATATTGCCCTTAAAAATTTAAGTAAATCCGAATCTGTCCATGGTGGACTGTTTTGATAGGCTAAAGTAAATCGGCCATAACTCTTTGATCCAATATCGGATTTGGGTTAAATTGGTATCGTTGGAAAGATAATTCAAATGAATTTCATTTCATATAAAGTAGGCCACCCAGTTCGTCCTGTACAAGGAGTTATGATCGTTTGAAGTTGACCCTAAAAATCTGTTTTGAGAGGCTGAAGTAAAACGAGTATAACTCCTTACTTAGATGTTGGATTTGGATGAAACCAATTGCATTGGAAAGAAGACTCAAATATC
Source organism: Capsicum annuum (assembly GCF_002878395.1). NCBI lineage: Eukaryota > Viridiplantae > Streptophyta > Magnoliopsida > Solanales > Solanaceae > Capsicum > Capsicum annuum. The sequence goes on along the minus strand of NC_061114.1, from coordinate 167,062,129 downwards.
TTTCTTCTGATATGTGGTAGCTCTCCCAGTTCATTATATTGAGGGAGTTATGATCGTTCAAAGTTGACCCAAAAAACTGGCAGGCCTCAGTAGTTTCCTGCACATTTACTGTTCACAACATCCCGGCCACCGTTTTATAGTTTCGAACATGCTCGATTATATCCAAAACTTATTCGTTTTTGAAAATCTTTATATCGTTGGAAAGCTTATTCAATAACCTTCGTATGGAACCATCGACGGGCAAATTCCGGTATAAATAAGGTCGATTCCTATACACATATAATCAAACTATACACTTGAAACCATCTCAAAATAATCAATACTCATACTTAAACTCATATATACCTAACTTAGGATCAATACATATACTCCAACACATATAACAATGGCTAATGCACGTAATTAAGTACGGGGTGTTACAGATGACTACTTCCCACAGTTTCAGTTACAGATCAAGACTGTCAGATATAGTTATTCAGTCTCAGTAATAAAACCCAGATAGTTCTACAGAATTCAGGACTGTTAGATACAGTTAACTCAGAATAGTACGTAACTCAGCTAGTTCCATCAGAACCTAGACTATCAGATACAGTCACCCAGTATTAGTAATTTCAGTCATACAATTATCAGTATCCCATGTTATCAGTACTCAGATTTAGTAATCATGTTATCACAAACTTAGTTACAGTTATAATGTATTTATGCATGTATTCTCACGTTTATGTTATTCAGTCAGTTAGTATAGTTCATGCATGTAAACCCTTTGCATTCAGCCTACCTCACATGCATACCAGTACATTCAATCGTATTGACATATTTGCGCTATCGTATTTTATACTATAGGTTCAGAAGCACGAGATCTGAAGCATTAGTAGTATTCCAGTCTCAACAATCAGAGTTAGAAGTGAGTCCTCATCCTTCGAGGACATGACCATTACTTTATTATCATATTAATTAATTTATTTCAGTAGTTGGAGTTAATTGGGGACATATCTCAACTCCTTATTCAGACAGTTTAGAGGCTTTCAGACTAGCATGTTCAGATAGTTATTTCAGTTGTTTTGGTATTGATATACCAATCTTTAGATGTTATGTTTTATCAAATCTTTGAACCTTATGGCCTTTCAACTTTTATTTGTGCATTTATATAGTATATTATGCAGTGTACAGGTACAAATATCAGTCATGGGTTAGCTTATGGTCCTTCGGGGTCATGAGCACCGTGTGGCATTATGGGTACCAAATTCGAAGCGTTATATTTTCCTTCTTGAGATCTGCTATAGACACAAGGAGAAGTTTAGAGCTCCTTTTCATCATGTCATTCTAGAAGTGGGCGGTGGAGGTACATGATGTAAAGATGTGATCTACATCCTTAATAGGGTTCTGGTAAATTTTGCACACATTGTCCACAGGTATGCCTATTCTATTGAAAGTATCACAGCAAGGGAGGCTGTCATGGTGGAGAAGCCAAATGAAGTGTTTTATCTTATTGGGCACATGCATCTTTCAAATCTAGGTAAAGCACTTGTTTGGCCTACTTTGATTTTAGAGGTTGTTGGACAGGATAAGGTTGTAGGCACTTTTGTTGGTGAAAATGTCATCACCAGTTACTCCCCAGACAAGCTTATCTTATTTAAGGATGGGATTAAAGTATAAGTAGCTTGTAATGGTATGGATGATACTAGGGGAAAGGTTAAAACTGAGAGAGTTGAAGTTCCAGGACCCATTTTGCTAAACTTCAGAGAGTTTGAAGTGCAGTTGTCCCTCTATAAAGGGTCCAGCAATGGAGTTCCTAAGGGGAGGGTGGTTTGGTATCCACTTGTTAGACCAGAATTTGATGAGGTCTCAATTATGGATAATCCATTAAGAAGCTTGTTTTCAGATGTTCCAGCCCTTTATAATATCTTTCCAGGTTCTAGAGCTTGTACTGCTGCAAACTATTTCTTTAGAGCCATGCTTGGAATGCAAGACAGAGGACCAAAATGTATGTGGATTAAGCTTGAGTCTCCATGCAATATTAGAGAGCATTGAGAGATTCTTTAGTTTAGCCTTTTGAACAGCCAACCCATCCTGACTCTTTGGTAAGGTGATGGTGTTCCAGTTTAGCATGTGAAGTTATTTCTTCTACTCAGTGGTTCCCCAGATGAAGTTCCTCTGAGTCTTATTGATGGTTTTGAGGATTTTAGAGGGAATTGGATAAATTGCATTACATGATTTGGAATGCTATGCAAGGAGGTTTGAGCTAGAGTTGCCCTTCCTGCTAGGTTTAGGAACTTAGTTTTCCAGCCTGTCAACTTGTTCCTAAGGTTATCAATGATGAACTAAAAGTCAGAGTTGGTAGGATACTTCTGCATTATAGGGAACCCAAGGTATTTGCTAAAGGAATTCCTTGCCTTGATGGAAAGGATATTGGACAGATTTGAGATAGTATCATTATTGCAGTTTACAGAAAAGATAGTTTTAGATTTTGAGGGGTTTATCCTTATTCCAGAATAGGAGTTAAACAGAGAAAGATTTCTATTAATGGTTGTGCAATTTTTTATGTTGGCCTTAGCTAGGAGTGTTAGATCATCTGTAAAAAAAAGGGTGAGAATCTTAGACCCTGAGTGACTAATGGCAATGGGTTCCAAATTGAGGATGTCCACTTTATGGTTGATCCTCCTGGATAGCATTTCCATGCAAAGGATAAAGATGTAAGGGTTGATGGGGGTCCCCCTACCTAATTCCTTTAGTTGGTTTGAAGGAATTAGTTTTCCCCTCATTTACCAGGATAGTAATGGTGGTTGAAGTAATGCAGGACATGATGGAAGTGATTAGATCTTTGGAAAAATTGAAGAATAGAAGGGCAAGTCTGATGAAGGACCATTCCAGCCTATCAAAGGCTTTTTCAGGTCAACTTTGAGGATCATGTTGCCCAATTTGACCTTTATTTTGTCGAAGTGGGTTATGAATTCCTGAACTACTATGGAATTATCAGAAGCTCTTTTTTTTTATAAAAATCTTGCTTGATTCTTACCGATAATTGTAGGAAGGAGGGGTTTGATTTTGTTCATAATGATCTTTGTTATGATCTTTTATTGAGTGTTACAGAGTCGAATAGGTCTATAATTTTTTAGGGTGGTGGCATTAGGACATTTTGGGATGAGGCAAAGGTATGTGGAGTTCACATAGTCCTCCATTTTAAGAGTGGAAAAGGTATGAAGGCAGAAGTTAATGAGAGAGGCCTACAATGTGCCAATACTTTTGGTATATGAGAGGGTGGAGGCCATTAGGGCTAGGAGCTTTGGTAGGTTTGAAGCTGAAGGTGCATATTTTTACTTCCTTAGGGGAGGGTCCCCTCATCAAGAGGTGATGGTCTTGATTGTTAATGGAACCATTTACAGAGGGGTTGGATTGGTAACCTAGGTAGCTCCATGAGTGGTCAGTGGTGAATAAGGCTTGGTAAAAGTCAATTATTTTGGCCTTAATGTCAGCTGTCTCATAGAGCCAATAACTACTGTCTTCTTACAAGGAATTGATGGAGTTATTCCTTCTTCTGTTAAGGGTAGATGTATGAAAGAATTTAGTGTTAGCATCTTCCTTAATAAACCAGCTGATTCTGGATTTCAGCTTCCATAACTCATGCTCATAGCTAAGAATCTCACTAAATTTGAGAGTGAGGGACTCCTCAAGGCTGTGGAGAAAGTTATTAGTAGGGTAGCTAAGGGACTTTTGAATGCCAGTAAGTCTGGAAAGGATCCTTCTTTTCTCTCTAAAGATGTTCCCAAATATTTCTTTGTTCCAGGTTTGTGCAGAAGCCTAGAAGTTAGCAGTTGACTTAGTGAGGTTAAGGGAGTTGTCAAAATAAGTTTTGATAAGATGCTCAAAGCCTTGATGGGAGCACCACATACTCTCCATCCTGAAAGGTTTATCAAGAGTTCCTTGGTTAGCCTTAGATAGACAAATAAGGAGAGGGCAATGGTCAGAGTGTTCTGGAGAGGTGAGTAACTGAGGCCTCAGGGAATTTATGGATCCAAGATTTATTAGAAAAGTACCTATCTAGCCTTTCTAAGATAAGGTTGCCTCTATTCCTATATCTTTGCTAGTCCAGGTATACTTACTGCCTTTGAACCCCAGGTCCAAAAGCCTGCAGTTATTTATGCAATTACAAAATTAGCCAGCCCTACTATTATTAATGGCATTGCCCCTATATTTATCAGTAAAGGTAAGGATTTCATTGAAGTCCCCTCCTATTAGCCAACAGTTTTGGGTATCTCTGTTTACTATATTTGCCATAATTTCTAACTGGTTCCAAAGAAACTTCCTATCGTTAAAAGAGGTAGCAGCATAAATAATATTGAGAAACCAGATGGAGGAAAGAGAAAGTACCTGGACAGCAACATGGATGGTTTGGGAGGACATGGAGATATCAGTGATACTAAGCATGTCCTCATTCCACATAAAGTCCAGTCCCCCAGATTGACCAGTGGCTTCAAACTGGATGTGCTTAGAGAAACCAAGGTTCCCAACAAGAGTAGAGTGGTCAGTCATTCTGGTTTCAAGAAGTGCAAGCATAAAAGGTTTATGGATACTTAGCATGGAGGAACAATGCCTCTAGAACTCTACACTATTTCCCCCCTAGCATTCCATATTATGAGATTCATCATCAATCTTGTAAATACTGGGGTGGTTGTTATTACCTCCTTCCTCTTTCCTAGTGGGTTGGATGGGTTCAGCATTTCCATCCTTCTCTTTTTAAGGATGATGGGGGTGAGATTTTCTACAAATAACCCTTGGTTTGAAAGGCTTGGAAATAGGATCCCTAATTCAAACTTCATAAGGTCTGTTGGGCATAGAACCACTACCATTTTATTTACTAATTCCACAAACTCTAGGGTTATTGGTTTTTCCAATGTTAGTATATCTGGTTTTGGGACCCTCATAGTTGCTAGAAGGGATTCCATTTCCCTGTTGCTTTCCCTCAGCTCTTTTAGAATATTTTCCCTTTTCTCTATTTTTAGGATCAGAGGGTTGTTCCTGGAGAGGGGCCCCTGAGGTGATATTGCCTGAGGAGAGACCCCAGGTTCTCTCACAAAAGCTAAGTTCTTGGAAAGGAGGTCCTGAGCTGGTTGAGAAAAGAAGGACATGCTCTGAGTGACCTGCTTCATGAGGTCGTTGAGCATGTTTAAAGTCAGGGACTCCAAGGAGAGCTAATTTATTACTCTCATGAGGGTGGCCATCCAGATGTTCTAGACAAAGTTCATAAATCCCTGGTTGAGTCCAAGTGTGATCAGTTATGCCAGATATTTGTGGTCATTCACAGAAATTGTTATTGGGGTTCCTTCTACCTCCAGCTGAAAGCTGTAGATTTTAAATTCTTATCTCCAGCTATAATTCTGGAGCATTTTGGGATGTTGGTGATGAGTTAAATATCTGTGGCACCTTCCGATTGTTAGTTTCTGATGGAGCCATTTGAAGATTGGTTGGTGGGTTGTGAGGGGGTTTTAGGAAGATTGGTGGGTTAAGGAGGCTTAAAGTTAGCCTCATTTTGAAGGTTTTGGGAGGGGAAGAGCTAATTGACTACACAAAACAGCGTTAGTCATATCTTGAACAGTTGGAGGCGCCTGAACTGCTGCAGCCTTAGAAGTGGAGGCGTAGCAGTCCTCAGTTGGTAGGGGCAATGATGACCCATTAGGGTAGGTGGGGTATTAGTTGACTTATTGATATTAAGAGTCAAATCCCTCGTTTTACGTGGATCCGAGTTATAATTTCCCTTTTGGGTTGGGCCTGGACCGGTATCTTGGGTATTAATACCCTTTTTCTACATTGTCTATGGGCTGCTTAATCTTGTTGCTTAAGTTATGATTGGGCTCACTTACAATATTTGGGCCAATGGGTCCAACGCTCTGAATAGGCCCATTTATGAATGTTCTGTAGCTCTGGAAGAGGGATGTTGGCGTTGCCGGTGTAGTAAGATTATAAGGATCGAGAAACTTACTTGCTTCGGCATTGAACCGTTTAACCTTGACATTAGGTTGGGGAGTTGATTTACCTTGCTTCGTGGTTTGATCATGGCATCGGTTTTGTCTACACTTTACAAACATTACTGTTTTCTACTCCTCGATATTGATCTCTTCTTTTTGAATGTCATCATTTTGGTGTGTGATGGTTGTTGGGCGTGTGTGTATGCAAGCGCTGAGAACAGACCGAAACGCCCACAACTCGTGCATAGAATCTGCTCACCTTCATATCAGATTTGTTATTTGCGGCTGCTAATAGTGATAAAGGATTTGATCGATATCTCGAGGGGGATTTCTACGCAGATGTGTGCATACCTTCCACGGAGGGTCGAGGAGGTGCATACGTCTATCCTCAATAATTTCCCAATATTTTTCCTATTCTCTAGAGAATTTAACAGTCGTAGAACTCAGTTGGAAGGTGTGGGAGCCTGATCCAAATTGCGGTGGAATGGATTTGATTCTCCGATGGAATAAAGTTAGGCTCCCAACTTCTTATTGATACATAGTGTCCTATCATAAACCAAGGTCCTAGTTGTAGGACCGTTTGTTGGGTTTTTGCCGTTAAAAATTTTGCGATGAGAAGTCCAGCGCCAAATCTATAAGGGGGAACTTCTCCTCTAGCTTCCATAATTCTTTTAGTTTGTTCTCAATGAATTGGTGATTGAATTTCTTCCCAACAATCTTGAGGATTACTGAATGATTCCATGGGGAGTAGAGACGTTGCTTATCCTCAATTGTGAGGCTGATAAAGTCCCCATTTAGATCGGATTGATCTAATAGAGGGTCTTTTGTATTGGAGAAGGGATTGGGTCTGCTGTTGAACGGCCCCCTTAGTTATATCACTGTAAGAAGGTTTGTGATGGGGGTCTTCATCCATTGAGGTCTCCTCTCCATCGGGTGGTTTTGGTGGTATTAGGGTGCAGGATTCCATGTGGGCATCTGTCATTTGGGCCCAGTTCGCGAATAGATCAAGATTTTTAGAGAGAGGGGAGTCTTTCTCTCTCTAGCACCATTGTTTTTAGGTTTAATACTTTCATAGCTTATTTCCATCAATCACATGTAAAGCAAGACAAAGCAACCAACATCCACCGATAGCTAAATAAATTTTAATAATTGAAATATATTTGTTATTTGGTCTTAGTTATGATTAATTTTTAGGACTATCAATAAATATGTATGACATAAAAATTGAGAAATATAAAGGAACATGGAGGCGAGAGGAAAATGAGGTAATTAATTCTAAAAATTTTATAAACATGAGGTAATTATAAAAAATTTTATATACACGAAAAAAAATCATTTATGTTTTGTTCATTTATTTTTTTATTTTTAATTTTTTAAAAAAGTGTATTTATCTAATTTATTTTAAAAAAATTATATACATAAAAAAAGAAACCTTTATGTTTTATTTACTTCTTCTTTTTCTTTCTTTTTAACTTTGAGAAATAGTGTATTATCTGATTTACTTTTAATCATTATAATTACAAGAAAGAATAAATATTTTACTCTTCACCTTCCAAAGTAGATGATTACATGTTGTTAACATATTTAATCTATGAATTGTAAATCTATTATTTTGAGAAGCGATTGAGTCGGTGTAATTATTTTTTCTTATATTTTTTAATTTTATATTCTTTCATACAAAGATCTATCTATATATTATTTAATAAATTATTTGTATTATTAAGACCGCGCAAAACGCAGATAATTTAACTAGTTTGAAGTAATTAAAGTTTAAAACAACTTCTAGATACTATAATGCATGCACGACAATCAAGCTAAGGCTCAAGAGCGTCCCATCAAGTTACTACATTGAAGGCTTGGATGGAAGATTTAAGTCTCAAGAACATGCTAAAGCGAAAGTACAAGGCTCTAATTGAGAGATACTTGGTGTATAAAGAAAAGGGCTATATGTGCAAAGTGGCTCTACTTCAAACACAAGGTCCTCATGGCTCATACTTAGACTCAGTTGTTTGATTGGAAAACAAATTATCTCGGATTATTAATCTTGGAATTAGCTATTCCACGCGCGATTAGTTATTCTATTCTCAAGGAGGGATAAGAAAAATATTATAATCTTCGGATAACTAATTCCAAGATGAGTTATCCCATACATTTAGTCCCAACCAAACATGGGACAAACTCCTCTTCTAAATTAATCTCAGAATTAATTATTCTTATCCCGAGATTATTTCATTAAGGTAATTTTTATAATAATTAGCATAGGCTATAAATAATAGAGAATAGCTCTTTTAAACTTAGACTATTTTGGTGTGCTATGAATTGGAAGAGTGGAACTCTTGTGAGAGTGGGTGGCTAAGGCCGCCGTTGTTGCATTAGATGTTGATGGAATGGCTTGGCAGAGAAAATTATTCCCCTGGATGGTTATCTCTATAGTATAGGTTTTTGTTTGGCGTTCCGAATGATGTTCTGATTTTAATATAGTCACGGTTGCTTATTAATCTCATTCATGTGTCTTACTTTTATAGGTTTAGCTACTAGTATTCTTTATAATATTGGTTGTCTTTGGTGTCAATTTTGTGTCTATCTTTCAATTCTTTTAATTTAATTCTCATTATTAATGTTAAAGTTTTGATTTTGGCACGCATTTTAATTTTTGTATTATAATACTAGTTTTATAAGGCTTGTGCTAAGCCCGAATTTAATTTTAAAAAACTTATATTTTATATTATAATATAATTAAATATATAAAATAATTACAACTCGTCGATTAAAGATCATAAGTTAAAAAATATTAATATTTTTATTAGTCTATGGACATATATTCTATAGCTATAAATAGAAATATATTTCTTCAGATATTTATTAAGTCTTAATTTTATTCATAATTTCACATGGCAAGAATTTAAGTTAGTTAATATGGTAATTTAAACTTAGTTTTACTTTAAATTAAGAAAAAAAACTAAATTCATCAAAATGAACCTCGAGAATCTATTAGTTCTTTATATTTAGTTTATGCCTAAGAATATTAATTCTCAATAATCAGAAAAAAATATTTTAAAAACAATCTGATCTTAATGATACCACTGCCTTCATTTTTAACTTTATCAATAATTTCAATTTTTAATATTTGAAATATTTTATTGATAATTTCTAAAGCAAGATAAAATAGTCCATAAAAAAATTCTAATCAATTCATAAAGAGTAATTAAGAAATATTGAGAACCATACTCAGTTCGTCAAAAATAAATATAACCTTATATACTTAGTTAAAAGATTTACCGATAAGTTAAACAACAAGTGGATCTAAATAATTCAGTTGATTGTTAGTCTGAGCTCTCACCTTATTGATGAAAGTTTGATTCCCCACTTTATAATTTCCTCTCTATTTTTATTTCTTTAAAAAAAATAGTTAAACACTTAAAAATTCAAGAAAAAAATCAATAATGATTTCTCATATTGTGATATGTACACCACATAAGAAGTCCTATTTGGCAGACAATGAAAAAAAAGTAAGTTTATCTTTATCAACTACATGTCAAATTTTGGTGGATTAACAAATTAATTAAAATTATTAAAGTAGCCTTGTGAGGACTATCGAAGTTTATTATTCTCTCTTATTTATAATACTAGTTTCATGAGACTCGTGCTAAGCCCGAACCCAAACTTAAGATATAAAATACAATAATTTCAATTTAAAAAATACAATTTATATTCTAACTTTTTTACTTAATAATTATCATAATATAATGTCCGTCATATTAAATAAATTTTGTTGATAAGTTTTATAATTATTAAAGCTTAATCACATAATTGGATAATTTTAATAAAAATTTATTTGCGTGGAAGAAAGTATTATCGGAGAATTAGACTATATCAAAAGGCCACAAGTAATTCAATATTTTATAAAATAAGATGATAATATTTTATTAATTACAATTCAATAATAATAAAAAAATAGAATAATATTCATATTTTATTGAATTTGTGGGTATGCAATTTCTCAATAATAAATAGAAATAAATTTATTTTAATATTTATTTTTTTGTTTTCACTTATAATTTCATATAACGAGAGTTTTTGCAGAATTCATTATTTTCATCTAATACAACAAAATATTTCAATCACTTCAAGTATATATACAAATAGTTACAATATTGATTTAGAACCTTTACACAAACTAACTTAATAGTGATCTACAAGGATATTAAATAATAATTAAGTTACATTAACAGATTGTTCCATTCGATCCATTTACTGTTGATTATTTTTTACACGCCCTTTAAAAAATATTCTAGTCATCCTATTTTAATTATTGATTTATCTTTTTTCATGTTCGCTAAGAAACATATAAGTTAATGTACTATTATTTATTATTGATTAATTTACCCTATTTAGTATATGTTTTTTTAAGAACTGAACAATATTGCATATAAAGATGTGGTTGAAAATTATTACTCCTTCTATTCCTTTTTATTTGCTCTTTTTTCATAAGTCAATTTGACTAAACTTAAAATTCAAATTAGATTACATTAATTTATTTTTTAAAAAATTAAAATTTAGATATCCAAAAACTATGAGAAAAATACTATAAATTATATCTTTTTTCTTATCCAATTTGATTAAGAAATACATCTTAAAATGTTGGTCAAAGTTTATATTGTTTGACTCTAAAAATAAAAAGGGAGCAAATAAAAAGGAATGGAGGGAGTACTAACGTCAATTTTATGTGAAAAGTTATTTTTGAATAATTTTTTGGAGCAAAAGTGATTATTAATTTAAAATAAAGGGAATTTTAATTAAAAGGCAATCTATTAAGTGGCGAGAAGAGACCAATTATAAATACACAATGGGAATGATCTTAATAAAAAAATAAGATCAAAAATGAAAATATTTAACAAAAGAACATCATTTATGCAGTTCTTATTCCTATCTTGTGGAGGTAGAGAGACTGCTTGGTAGAGACCCTCGATTCAATTAATGCATAGCAAAGCAATTTAGAAAAGATTAAATACAGAAGCAAAGCAAACATAGCTAATAATAATTAAAAAAAATTATTACATCTTAAAAGGAATAAAAACGTCATCAACAACAAAAAATAAAGGTGATAACAGAAGTAAATTAAAAAACAATATGTACTACTCCATCCATCTCAGTTTATGTGAAACAATTCGAATTTCGAGATTCAAACAGGTCAAAATCGTTAACTGTAATTATTTCATACATGTTTAAGTATTTTGAATTATTAATTATTGTGACTTACATTACTTTTTACGTAGTTTCCAAATATATAAATTTTATTTCAAAAAAGTTGAAGATTTCATGATCAAATTTACGATTAAACTTATATTATTTGAATTTTGAGAAGCAAAATATATCACATAAATTGAAATTGGGAGTAACAAAAGCCAAACGACAAAAACTATGAGACTAGTAGTATTAATGTTATTGTAGGGAGGAGAAATATGTACGATGCAAAACCAAGAAAAATAGTAAGACTTGGTTAAGGATTTTACTTGCACGTTACAAAAGGTGGAAAAAGAAAGTGAAAGAAACCATCATTGTGTTGCTTCATATAACCGTTATATAACGGATCCATATGTTATACCCGCTTACTTTAACATAGTTCAAATATTTGGTGAAAAAGCAAAAGCTTCCACCTTAGAACTTTTTTCCCTCCTCAATATTGAACTATTCTTTCCACATTCATATGATAATTCTTATAAAAGACTTATCAACGTCGTTTACCATCCAAACATTTTTTTTCCCATCCGCTCTTTTTTCTTCTCAATTTCTCCTCCCTTCCTCGCAATGGGTTCTTGCATTAGTAAATGCAACCCCCAAAAAGATTCCCAAGAAGATAATGATCATCACCATGAATGTGTTAAAGATAAACTTGTGATTTCACATGCTCCCATATCTCCAAAAATTGCTCTTCCTTCTTTTCCTTCTTCAACTATCCAACCTCAAAAACTCGTCTCTTCTTGTCCTTCTTCGTCTTCTTCTTGTTCGGTATCTCTTTCATCATTTTCGTCCTCTACTGCAAGAAACATTACATTATCTTCGTCTTTGTCATCGTCATCTTCCTCCTCTTCATTCAAGGATCATTCTTTCTCAAACGATTTCTTATTGTCTGGTGCACAAGAACACAACCACATACTTGACATCAAGAAAAGCAAAGTAATTAATGGTGTTACTCATCAGAATGCGTCAACCATGTCTACAAGTGGCAAGAAATACTTGCAGTCACCATTATCATCATCATCATCATCCACTTTGTCCAAAACACAAAGTCCCCGAAGAGAGTACAATTCAACGACAACCCCTAAGAAAAGGCCACGTGCCAATTCGCCAACCATGGTCCGACAAAAGAGTTTTAGAAAAGAACCTGATCAACAACTCACCAAGGGAGGAAACATTGGTGATGCTAATTCAACTATTACCTCTACATATCATCATTTTCCTAGTCCTAGAACAACCCTAAAATCACCATCTCCAAGTCGAAGATTTCCTTCGAGTTTGAATGATGACATGAAGGAGAGCTCGTTTAGAAAATCAATAACTTCAAAAGGGAACAAGGGAAGTGTTATATCGAGATCATCGTCTCTTCGAAGAGTGGACAATTTCACTCCAAAAAATGAAGGGAAAATAAGAAATGTTCTTCCAATTTCTCCAAAGATTGATGAAATGGAAATTGGAGAAGTGAAGTCAAATGATCACCAAGATTTGGACTCTTTTCTCATGGAGGACATTAATAATCCTCTTATTGCCTTGGATTGTTTCATTTTTCTCTAGAGTGGGATCTCTATGTACATTTTTCTCGAAAGAGAAAAAAGAATCTCTTTTGTTTTACGTTTTTTTTTTTTTGTTTTTTTTGTTTTACTTCTATGGGTCTCAAGAGGAATTGAACCCAGAATTTCATGGTGAAAGTATATCATTTTCTACCATATTGTTAAGACTTGTCTTGTTTGGAAACGACAAGCATGTTCATAACGAGTGATTTTTTTTTTTTCATATTTACACTTCATTTTTATTGTATATCCCCTTTGGAAACTATCATTTCGACTGGAGACAAAAGGAAAATTTCTTGTGTTCGTTTGAATTATTATATTAAAATGGGTATACTTGTTTTGACATAGTGTTAGTATACTTCTTTCATAAAGAAGGTGAATGCGACTTATGAGTAAATTATTTGATAAAGAAGGTGAATGCGACTGACGAGTAAATTATTTGATTTCTTTTGCTTTTAATAATTTTCTTATTGTTGAATTTCTTAAAAAATACTGCACGTTCACCTATTGACAGCTTGGGTTGCTTGGTCTTGGAATTGACAAGATGATTTGAAAATGTCTTGCCAAATTTCAATTGTCAACAACATCATTTTGACATTTGCTAGAAACTACGGCCTTGGCCATGTCCTGTCTCCTTCTCATTTTGTAAATAATTACAAAAAATCTGGAATTTTGATATTAACAATATTACATAACATATGCATAGGGTAACTTAGTTCTTCTTATTCACTCCCTCCGTTCCCTTGCTAAAAGAAACACTTTTTCCAGCAATGTTGCTTTAAAACATCACACTAGTCAACAAGAGGGGTTGCTTTGTGAGTTTGAATTAACAAGAAAGTAAAGAGAGTTTTTAGGAAGGGGTTAGAAAAAAGAACAAAAAAAGAAAATAACATCACACTAGACGTTATTTTTACCTATTCGTGGAATGTCCTATTGTATGGGGTTGCAAATGTTAGTTGAAAATTTTTATGGTGCGACTGTAGGAGTGGTAAACGGGCGGTTCGAGTCGAATATGGGTGGGTCGAAAATGGATCATGTGAAAATGGATAAAATGGATAGAATGGGTAAACCCAATGGATAAAATGGTATACTTCCTCCGTTTCGGAATAAGTGAATTGTTGGGGTATTTATTGGTGTTTCAAAATAAGTGAATCATTGAATTTTTTTCTAAAGTTACCCTTATGATTTGACAATCAATTAATTTTCGAAAAAGTATTAAAGGTCAACTTTTGCTTTTTGGAGGGTAAAAATGAAAAATTGTGTTAAATTTATGTCTTTATTGCTTTTTCCTTAATTTGTGTGTCAAAATCCAACAATTCATTTATTATGAAACAGAGGAAGTATTATGTAAAGACAAAAGTACCCCTATATTACAAGGAGAAGTACATGGCTTAGCAAATATAAACTTCAAATTATTTAATTTAGTTTAACTTTCGATTAGTTACAATCCATAATCTCTCTCATTTATTTTTTCCTTAATTTTCTCTCTTTTGCTTTCATTTTTTTTTCTTTTTCAGCCTTTTTTCCTTTTCTTTTTTCCTTCTCGTTTTTCATGTTTTTCTTTTTCATTTGTTTTATTTTCTTCATTTCTCATTTTTTTCTTTTCAATTTTTTCATATATTTTTTTAAAATAAATTCTTTATTTTTTTCATTTTTTTTATTTTTTCTTTTTTATCATCTTTTTTCCTTTTTTTTTGTATTTTTTGTGCTCGACGTAGTAATATATTTCAAAAGTACAAAAAGTTAAAATAGAAAAGAAAAAAAGAGAAAGAAAAAAACTATATAAAAAAAAAAGAATAAAGAGGAATATAAGCTAAACATAGGAGAGAGAGAAAAACGAAAGAAAGAAATGGAAAAAAAAAAAGGAAAAGTGGGGGGGTGGGGGGGGGGGGGAGGGGGCGCACAAGAAAAAGAAAAAAATACAAAAAGAAAAACGACAAAAAAAATGAAA
>NC_061114.1:167014483-167047327 GCF_002878395.1 Capsicum annuum | reverse complement strand
ACAGAAAAATGAAAAGAAAAAAACGAAACAAAAAAACGAAAATAAAGAATAAAAAGAAAAAAAAGGAAAAAAAAAGGTGGTTCAAATTTAAATGCAAAATGTCGATTTAAAAAAAAGTTTTTTAAAAAAAAGAAAATAAAAGTTTTAAAAAATAAAAAAAAAATTCTATTTTTTAAAAAAAATTTAAAATATTTTTCTTCATTCCAAACACACCCTCAATAAGTATACCTTAGAGGTTGATACATTTCACATAGACTTAAGTAATCGACAGACCCTTTAAGTTGTCCCGAAAATTCACTTAAACACTTCAACTAAGGCTTGTACCTATCAGATGCCTCAATTGCTTAAATTAATACCTATCAAACACAAATTGTTGATTTGGCTTACACTTTCCTTTGGACATATATATGAACAAAAATTATTTTACTTCTTTTAATTGAAAAACCTATACTTAAATTATTTTATTAATATAATTTTATAATAATAATAATTTTTTATTTATTTAAAAAAAAAAAAAAAACCCCACCACCCCACCCCCAAGTCGTTGCTTTCCCAAGAACCCCCATCACCCTACCCCCAAGCACCCCTACCACCCCACCCTAAGCCGTTGTTTTCCCCAGCTGTTGCCGCCGACAGCTTATACTCCCTCTTCCACTCTATTTTCGAAAATGCGGCTAATTTTTTTCGCAGAGAAGTCAAAAACACAATTTATTTTTACGAGAATTTCATTGTTAACACTTCTACGAAGCTAAACATATACCACACTCAAATACTAAAAAATCAAAGACAGAACTGTATAAGCAGTTAATAAGTGATAAATTCGAAGTGACATGAAATGACATGGATGTGGTAACATCTTGATTTTAAGCATTGACTGTTAAGCAGATTAGGCATTTCTGGCACCATAACTAATATGTGAGTATTTTGCTTACTCTTTTAACACTGAATCATTCATGTGCATAGGCGTTATTATTTTTGTTGTCCAGAGAGGTCTTAGAAGATTATACCAAAAAAATGAAAATGATAGTGAAAATTACCTCCAAAGCTATGACAAAGTCATTGAAGCTGGAAGAAAATTACTTCTTGGAACACATATTTTGTTTAAAATTTTTGAAAACAAAATGAAAAATGAATTTAAAATGAAAGTGAGGGCGAAATGGAGAGCTCATAGCAGCCATGAGAGTGAGGGGGGAATGGAAAATACTGCAAAATAAAAAAATGGGTAAAAATAATTTTTCGACGAAACACCATTTTTTTCAATAAGCTTAATATGAATCTTAAATTACGTTCTTTGACATTATTAAACAATTCCAATAAAGAAAGTGTGCCATGAAGATTATATCTGAAATTAATTTGAATAAATTTAAGTTTTGTAGTTAGGAGAAAAGAATAACAAAGAAAAAAAATAAAGAAGAAAATAGGGAAGAAGATGAAGAGGGGGGGGGGGGGGGGTGGACAGTTTTTTTTATTTTATTTTTTTAAATTTTTGTCATGTCACGACAAGTGTAATACACACACTTTACATTTGTTGCTAATTGACAAAATGTGCCTAATAGGAATAATTTTGTATACAGTATAAGTGTTCAATAGGTACAGACCTTAGTTGAGCGATTTAAGTGAATTTTCAGGACAACTTTAAGTGTCTATCGATGACTTAAGCCTTTCACATATGTCATACTTTAATAAGAAGAGTATATTAGTGGATACCCATGAATTATCCATATTTTAGAATGGATAATATGGGTTGACCCATATTTGACCCACTATTAAACGGGTTGGATATCCAACTCATTTAACATGGATAAAATGGACGAATAATCATATTATTTATCCATATTTCCACCCCTAGGTGTGAGAGGCACACCACATCATACTTGGATGAGGCTAGCCATTATTTGACACATGAAGATGTAGACCCCATGACTTACTATCAATTTCTCTTTCACTTATATTTACTATCATTCTTTCTCTTCCATCTTGGTTCCACCTTATTTTCTTAAATCTTCCCCACCTCAGCATTTTATTATCCAAATGTGCTTTAATTTAACAATTTCTTTTGAACAGGGAAAGATAGTAGAAATAAAAAAAATAAAAAAAAGATAATAAAATAAATAGATCGTAATTATCCACCAAGTGCAATCTCAAGAAAATCAAAATTAGTATTTTTATTAAAATTAATCTAAAAGAGTAACAATATAAAAGAAAAATAGACAGTAAAATAAGAAGACAAGAGATGAGAATTTTTCATTCTTTCAAGTATAAGTGTACAAGTCTTTTAAGTGTATACAATATGAATTCTTATGACTCTATTTATAGTGTCATATAGAGACATGCATAAGGTTGTCATAAACATGACATTAACCATTAATATAATGGAGGAGGTTATGGATGTATAAGGTCATAAGAATAATGGTCATGAATGGTGGAGGTTATCTTCATAATGGAGGGGAATAATGGAGATAAGTAGTTGGAGTAATTTCTAGAGTAGTGGACATTCACACTTATTGGTTTTATCACACTCTCCTTGCAGTCCATAAATAATGTGCCTCGTTAAAACCTTACAAAAAAACTCTGTGAAAAAAAATTCCTAATGAAGGAAAAAAAGTACACATATCTTATAATACGTGTTTGTTTGTTGCCTCGTTAAGCACCTTGTCAGAAAAATTTATTGGGACAAAACCTAGGCCAAGGAAAACAGAGTGCAGCGCGTATTTTACTTCTCCTGATGCAAATATCATTTCACTTCTCAGGGATGAGGCCTTCAATCTTTATGTCTTCTTTCAAGTTGATATTGATTGTATTGTTGTGATCAAATCACATTCATGAAGGTGTGGCATTCTTGAAATCGTCCTAATGTGTTGCTTTCTTATTTCTTGGATGTGGTAAGCCCATGAACTCAGACAAATAAATTCTTGAAAATCACTTTATATGTGACCTCATCGTCGCAAGTCATTTGTAAATTGAACTTGTTCATAGCAACAACCAATTAGTTGTAGAAATTCATTTGCATGATATTTAAATTGATCGTAGATCAAATATTCTTCCTGCATTTGCATAACCAACAATCCTTTGACAATATTTGTTAGAACTAGTAAATCCGTATCAATAATATTTGATTTCACTCACATTCACATAAAAGTAAAATTATATCTTTTCTGTACATTAATAAAAATTATTATCTTATGTATAGAATAGCAGGATACATAAGTGCAATAATTTCACTAATACATGATATTTTCTAACCATTTCATGAGATCGAAATTGATCCTTTTTTATGATAAGTGATTTCGCAATCATTGAGATATTCAATGGATCAAATCTCTTTTAAATCTTTTAAGGATTTTCCTAGACATGACAGCCATCTGTTAGACATATTCAAGATTTTCATACATTGTTAGATTTAAAAAAAAAACTTATTGCATCCACCATAGGAGAACACATTTCCAAACAATAATGCCAGGACTTTGCGAATAGCCTTTATGCCTCAAGGCACAATTCGTTTTTTATATCTTACGATTTTGCTTTTCGCACAATCACCAATTTGTATCCCACTGGCATTATACCTAAGTCTATGAACTAATTCCAAAACATTACTATTCAAGTGAAACATAATATACTTGAAATGCGTATTTATCTGTCCACACTATTCGATAAATTTAAATTCAAGATCCTCGTTAGCATTTATAATGGCGAGCGTTATATTATATCAAAAATACCATTGATGGATATTTGATATCGATTTTAATAAGACATAACTTATCGAAATCTCTTCATTTCATCATTTTTATGTACTTGAACCTTGAACCTTTGTCAAGGTTTTATAGAGTGTTATGTCATGGTGCTCTTTTAAAGCACTTGCCTTATTATCAAGACAATCTTGATCCTATCCTTCTTTAAGAAATTTTATATTTGAAATTAATTGGTCTATCACGTTTCAAGCGTGTCATAGGCTCTGTCCTTCAAGGATTTTTCATTGGACCATTTACAGCTAAATTACAACATTGGATCAGTCTGTCAATGAACTTGCAACATTTTGCAAATCATGAATTATCTCTTGAACTTCAAGTTTATTTTTTTACGAGATCTAGATAATTCATTCTATACATTTCAGCTATTAATCATATCTCCCCCTAATGTTAGGAATCTAATATCACCCCAACCTTTTTTTTTTAGGGAGGGGGGGGGGGGGGGGGGAAGGGGTCCATTTTTGTACTGGTGGATACTGTACATTCAAATTTTTAAATGAATTTTAATTGATTCTTGACTCTGAACCAACAATATAGGAAAACCTTATTGACTTAATGCATACAAATATTTCTACACTGAAATAAAATCGTCTCATATCAATTTTTTTTAGAAGATTTATTCTTATAATCAATGGTTCAACTATAATTGGAGACACACAATTTTTCTGCTAAACCAATCAGTATTATCAATTTTTATAGTTTGGAACCATACTCTCAATTTTACAATTTGAACAAACAACCTTACAAAAATCAAATTGCAAGTTGATAGCAGCGTATGTGACCAACGACGGATGCATCTCATTTCATAATAAACGGTCTACATGACAGGTAAATGGGATCATATTCATCTTATTGTATGTTTCAAAATTTAGGTGATACAATCATAGCCTTAGTTGTTATAATATTTTATCTTGAGAACAAGCAACATAAGAGAATTCTTGAAGAATCTTTTATTTCTTCAATGTAAAGCCGCATGAATTTTTAATTATTTTTACATTATATTTGAATTGAGATGGTCAACCGATCATGCCAACTTATATATTTTCTGTAAAATTTTAGTTCACTACAACATGTAATTTTATCACCATGTTCATATATTTGTATCAATAAACAGGAGAAAAATGGGTAGCCTTTTCCATAAATATTTATAACCCGTTTCGATTGTACTAATCTAAAGATACAAAATCCTTTCATAATTTACAGTCTCAATATAATATGTTTTTTTCAATTCCCTTGAAACTCAAAAAGTTTCTTTTGGAGACTTACTATAATTTCAATGACCTGAATAATTTCATTTCCCCGAGTTGTAACACATTAGCTTTTTGAGACTATCAAATGTTTGTGTACTACCTCATATTTCAAAACACCATTTGTATGGTGGTCATCTCTTTTTAGGGAGAAAATTATTGTCATTATAGTTAAAATCATTTTATGCAAGACCTTTTTCTTATTTTACTTTTGCCTTTAGTAATTTATTTTTATAACATTTGACAAATTCCTTTTTGGCGTACCATATTTATGCGATCAATGAAAAATTCATTCGATCACACCATAATATTCAGTTTGATCATGGACAAAAATTTTATAGGCAAGAATCACTTTTTAATTTTACCCTTTGGTAGATCATGATAAAACATACTATAGCATCAATGACCTTTTTATATCAAATTAAAATTTTTTATTTTCCTCAAACCTCCCGTAGAGATAAGTTTTGGTATTTATCCAACCATATATAAGCACATCTTTGTCAGTGAATTTCCTCACATCTTGACACAATTACTTTCATGAACGGTCGGACATCCACGACGTTTAACACAAATAACATTCTCTTCAAGAATTGAATTATAATCATACGTGCTTCATAATTTATTTTATAGGTTCAGTATCATACCTTGACATTTATCTATTTATAGATCCACCTCAACATCACTTTGAAAGGTCAAGAGTGTCACGCCCCAAAATCCCATCGGGCCGGACTGGCACCCGAAGCCGAGAAGGCCCGGGAGAACCCGTTCAAATACCTGTACTTTCACTTACATGTCACCAAAAAATTGGACAGCACTTCGTTGCATATAGAAAGGTCTAATTACCTGTATCAGCACAACACGCGCAAATATATATATATATATATGTATATAATACTTGGCCGTCGGGGCCACCACATATACAGATATAACATCACTATATAAACTTCCATGACTTTACCCTTCCTTATGTCTACAAAGCCTCTAGGATATACATGACATAACTAGGGTCGGGACAAACCCCTGCCCACACATGACTCATGTACAATAACAAAACATAAGGAACCGACTCGGAAAGCTCCGAAGCAAACTGGATTTCACCAACAATAGCTGTATGACCTGGCTCCTACTTGTGTGGTGTATGAGCTGAGGTACCTGTGCCTGCAGCATGAAATGCAGGTCCCCCGTGAGGGACGTCAGTACGAAATATGTACTGAGTATGTAAAGCTGTAAATAATCACATATGATATAGGAGCTTAATAGAAATCAGAAACAAGTGAATAAGTCGTAATAGGAGTGGACCATACTTACTAGAACTTGTGACAACCTGTACATTGTGTTTATTCAATCACTTTACCTTCGTTCTTATCGTCTTTGTAATCATTACTGTACTGTACTGTGACCATTAGGATGCCTCCAGTACATATCAACTGGGATCGACCCGTGCTAGGCTTATGCCCCTGGGATACCACCCATAAACACATGAAATAGGGATCGACCCATGCTAGGCTTATGCCCCTGGGATACCACCCGATAAGAGAGAACTCCCATCACTTAGTTCAATTAATCTTGGAGATTGTTATTTCGGTCGCCTCCACATTTTAATACTTTGAAACAATGATACATCAATAGGAACCAAGTAATAGACCTTCTATACAATAACGATGTAATAAAGACTCATTGGTACATCAACAATGTGTTTCAGAATCATCAATATCACAACAATGAAATAAGAGCCTTTTGGTCTATCAATGAAACATTTTGACAATTATAGGATGGAAACAACTTCGTTGGTAACGTAGAACAATACATGTTTTTGGACAACCTCGGAATCTTACTTGATGGAACATTGGTGTTTTCATGCCAAAGAACATTGTTAGAGTATGCTTTACATACCTCGTTGTAGATTCAGATACCAATTCAACACAACTTCCCGCCTTTACAAATCACTTATCTACAATGAAATGTTTGGCATCTAGTATTAGCAACCCAACACCACAATTCTCTTCCATAATTCCATACTACCAATATTTGCAAAACATTCCAAAAACCAACTTGAACAATAGGTTTATGTGTGTATATATATATAATCATCATTTCAATACCACATCATCAATACCACATCATCACCCCAAATTCCTTCACAATTTAACATAATCCAACCATGCACAAGAATAATCCAACATCATTTCCAATCATCTTTCAACAACAATCAAATAACATACTTCTTATGCTCACATGCATATATATATATATACATATCCATATAAATAACACCAACATAATTTACATCCTTACCAAAAAAAATGGCCCTTTTGATTTCGAAGTCCTGTTGGCACAAATAAGGGGTGCTTCTCGAAGCCCTTGAGACGGTGAACACAACTACGGAATCAATTTGGATTTTCTACGGTTGAATCACAAGATAATTGGAGTTGAAATTTGGCTAGGGTTTCTTAGTTTTCAATAATGGATGATAAATAATGGATATGAGGCTAAGTATATGTATATAATGACCAATTTTCGTTCAAGAGGTGATGGAAAATGACCATATTGCCCTTAAAAATTTAAGTAAATCCGAATCTGTCCATGGTGGACTGTTTTGATAGGCTAAAGTAAATCGGCCATAACTCTTTGCTCCGATATCGGATTTGGGTGAAATTGGTATCGTTAGAAAGATAATTCAAAGGTATTTCATTTCATATAAATTAAGCCACCCAGTTCGTCCTGTACAAGTAGTTATGATCGTTTGAAGTTGACCCTAAAAATCTGTTTTGAGAGGCTGAAGTAAAACGAGTATAACTCCTTACTCAGATGTTGGATTTGGATGAAACCAATTGCATTGAAAAGAAGACTCAGAGATATTTCTTTTGATATGTGGTAGCTCTCCCAGTTCATTATATTTAGGGAGTTATGATCGTTCAAAGTTGACCTAAAAAACTGGCAGGCCTCAGTAGTTTTCCTGCACATTTACTGTTCACATCCCGGCCACCGTTTTAAAGTTTCGAACGAGCTCGCTTATATCCGAAACTTATCCGTTTTTGGAAATCTTTATATCGTTGGAAAGCTTATTCAATAACCTTCGTATGGAACCATCGACGGGAAAATTTCGGTATAAATAAAGTCGATTCCTATACACCTATAATCAAACTACACACTTGAAACCATCTCAAAATAATCAATACTCATACTTAAACTCATATATACCTAACTTAGGATCAATACATATACTCCAACACATATAACAATGACTAATGCACGTAATTAAGTACGGGGTGTTACAAAGAGCATCTTCACTTTTGCTCTTTTCTCCTTTGATGAAGAATTTATAAAATCTATCAAATTTGATTGAACGACGACTGTGTCTCCAATATATACCTTTTAGACCAAATTGATGGTAAATAATACCTTCACTTTGAAGGACCATCTTAACAATCCATAATGTTCTTCATTTTTATCATAATGATGATTATTATAATTTTTCTTCACGCTCACATATATAAAATCACTTGTCTTATTTCATACTTATTATGTACAGATACTATATTCATACTAAAGAATGGAGCAAATCAATGTGTGGCGAATTTTATGACATTACATCAAAATCTATTATTTTGCTTCGATCATCATTATCATCAATATATTGTGTTGGAACTTTGAACACAACGTCTTACCCATAAAAGGTTTGTTAGGCCATACTTTCATGTCACTTAAACCCAACATCTTATTTGTTGAAGTTGTTTTGAA
Source organism: Capsicum annuum (assembly GCF_002878395.1). Taxonomy (NCBI): domain Eukaryota; kingdom Viridiplantae; phylum Streptophyta; class Magnoliopsida; order Solanales; family Solanaceae; genus Capsicum; species Capsicum annuum. Next base: position 167,038,593 of record NC_061114.1, on the reverse strand, counting down.
GAAAAGAAAACCTCCCACATCAGAAATTTACTTTGGTTGGGAGGAGGTTGAGAGTTATAAATAAACTCCACCTCCTTCATTGTTTAATACACACAAAAAATATTCTTTTCCTTGTTTACTATTAAAGAGGTTTAGAGATAATTCTTTTGGAGATCTCTTTGAGAATAGAATTTTAGGAAGTAAGGGTGTGTGAGAAAAATATTATGTATTGTATAGTGTAATAATTTTCATATAGTGAATATTTTTCTGGGAGGCCCATGGCTTTTCTCCAATTGGGGATTTTTTCACGTTAAATCTTTGTGTTGTTATTCTCTTTAATTTCTCTGTTATTTTCTGCTTGAAAGCGGTCCAGAAGGGACGAAAAAAATAGTTCATTTTTCCCAACAAGTGGTATCAGAGCCTTCAGTGTGGAATAATTCTTTTGAAATTTTAGTATGCTCTTTTGTTGTAGCTTTGTCTGATCTTCCATATCAGAAAATTTTCTGAATTAAAATTATTGTTCTCAAGCAGAAGTTTCATCCCGGTGGAGTAGCAAGTGGAGTCTGATTCCGGTGGAGTTTGTTATTCTGGTGGAGTTACTTTAGAGTACTTGTATATTTGGTAATAGTGGGAATAAGTACAATCTAAAGAGGTTCTGGCTAAGGAAAGACTTAGTACTTAAGTGTATCCCTTGTGATCCACCTCTCTTTCTTGGGAACTAATTTAGTGGGTACTTTACATTACTATTTTTCATTTATTAGTACTGATAAACAAGATGGGGACATCATTTGAGATTGAAAAATTTGATGGGAGAATTAATTTTGGCTTGTGGCAAGTGCAAGTCAAGAATGTGTTAATCCAATCTGGATTACACAAGGCATTGAAAGAGAGACCAACTAGCGAAAAAGGTGATAAGGATTCAGAAAAATCTAAAAGTAGTAAAGACTCAAAAAAATCCAGAATTAGTGATGAAGAATGGGAAGAGCTAGACATGAAAGCGGCAAGTCAAATTCGCTTGTGTTTAGCTAAAAATGTTCTTTCTAATGTGATTGGATTGTCTATAACAAAGGAGTTGTGGGAGAAATTTGAAGAATTGTACCAAATCAAAAATATTTCAAATAAGTTATATTTCAAGGAGCAATTTCATAAATTGAAAATGGCTGAAGGTACAACTATTTCTGATCATCTAAGTGTCTTGAATGGGATTGTTTTTGAATTGGAATCTATTGAAGTGAAAAATGATGATGAAGATAAGGCACTTCAACTCATCTGGTCTCTTCCATCTTCCTACAAGCACATGCAACCCATTTTAATGTATGGAAAGGAAACTGTAATTTTCTCAGAAGTGACAAGCAAATTGACTTCTGAGGAAAAAAGATTGAAGAATGGAGATGAAAAATCTCTAGAAGATTCAGCTCTTGTTTTTAAAGAAAAATGGAAGCAAAGCTCCAAGAAGAAGGTCATCTGCTAGAATTGTAAATAATCAGGACATGTTAAAAATAATTGTCCAAATAATGGGGCTAGTTCGGCTGGAAGCTCTAAAGAAAATGCTGTCAATATTGTCTCCCTTAAACAGGGGATGATATTTCTTTGTAAGAAAGATGACAATCCTCATAGCATGAATGTTAGCTTTAGAATTGTCATGGAAGAGGATGTTTAATTGGTAGCTGGTCCACAAGTTTGTACATGGACATTGGTTGATAGGTGATGCAAGGTGTGTGGTGGAAAGGATGTCTATAACTAATGAACTCTCAAGAAATCAACAAGAGAGTTGCACTATAAGTTATTAGCAGTTTTTCGACATGTGCCGAAAATGAAATTCTTGAAATTAGGAAGTGATTTCAAGTGAAAATTCTTGGATTGGTTTTTCAATCTGAGTGGATGTACTCTTTATGATAGGGGTATGATAATTCTTGAATTTAGAATTATGATTGTCAGTCGCAGACAATGTGAAAGCTGCAGTTATACATAGTTGGCCAAGTTTAGAGTCAGATGGAGAACTGATTTTGTTATGTGTAGCTGGACAACTATAAAGGGCCAACATATTGCATTTTCTTCTCTTCAAAAGGTGGAGATTTATTGAAGTTGTTTTGAAGAAAAGAAAACCTCCCACATCAGAAATTTACTTTGGTTGGGAGGAGGTTGAGACTTATAAATAAACTCCACCTCCTTCATTGTTTAATACACATAAAAAATATTCTTTTTCTTATTTACTATTAAAGAGGTTTAGAGATAATTCTCTTGGAGATCTCTTTGAGAATAATATTTTAGTAAGTGAGGGTGTGTGATAAAAATATTGTGTATTGTATGGTGTAATAATTTCCATATAGTGAATATTTTTCTGGGAGGCCCGTGATTTTTCTCCAATTGGAAAGTTTTCCACGTTAAATCTCTGTGTTGTTATTCTCTTTAATTTCTCTGTTATTTTCTGCTTGAAAGCGGTCCGAAAGGGACGGGAAAAATAGTCCATTTTTTCCAACATTATTATCATGATACATTAGGATTCTAACCCGATGTCTTTCACTCATAATGTGATGAGATTTGAATCCACCAACTTACCCATCCAATGATATAATAGATCAAAATGAAATAGAATATACAAACTGTAATCTCTATTAAAAGAAAAAGCAATAGACCTCACAAATGATTATTATGAATATGAGTAATAAGTTGCCTTAATCTGTATTTGCAAAAGCCCACAGAGAGAGGTGCATTAAGGAATTTATTCAAGAAACATTAATGTTCAGTAGACTAATTCAATAGTTATTTGATAAAATATACCGATAGTAAAAAAATAATTTGATGTTATGACACGAAAAATGAAGAACAAAATTGCACAGAAGAAGACACTGCTTCTGAACCTTCTAAAACTTTGTAAAACGTTACTGTACTCTTTTCAAGAAAAGTATAGTAGATATTTCTTTAGTGTGCAACCAATTTCTTTAAGATAAAGATTTATGGATGCACATATCCAAAATTAACTTGCAATAAAATCTTTAAGGAAGACCTTTATATACAATAAGAAAAGTTTATCAGGCAGAATTATTAATGACTTATACTATTATTACTGTTGAAGAAAAACTAACAGAATTACGCACAATCAAAATCACTTACCAACTTACCTCCGGATCTTGATGTGAAAAAATTACGAGTGTCATGCTGATAACATATTAAAATTAATCTAAAAGAGTAGCAATATGGAAAAAAAGTAGACAAGAAAATAAAAAGACAAGAGATGAGAACTTTTCATTCTTTCAAGTATAAGTGTACAAGTCTTTTAAGTATGTACAATATTAATCCTTATGCCTCTATTTATAGTATCATATAGAGGCATGCAAAAGGTTGCCATAAACATGACATTAACCATTAATATAATGGAGAAGATTATAGATGTATAAGGTCACAAAAATAATGATCATGAATGGTGGAGGTTATCTTTATAATGGAGGGAAATAATGAAACTAAGTAGTGAGAATAATTTCTAAAGTAGTGGATACCCACACTTATTAGTTTTATAACAATTTTTTGAATTTTGACTCCTCTACATTACACTTTCTTTCTATTTGCACAAGTGCATATTTAAATAAATAAATTAAAGATCTAGATTAAATTAATTTAATAAGCCTCTTGATCATTGTTAAAGAATGAATCAGAAAGAGACTCATCAACTTTAGTAAGAAAATCTCATCTTTAATTATATTTTCGGAAAAATTTTAACACATAATATTTTTCTTTTTCATTGAGATCTTGCAAACTACTTTTGATAGAAAAAATTAAAAATCTGTAAAATATTTTTAAAAATTAAAAATCTGTAAAAATATTGCATAATAATAGTTGAATAACGAAGTTAGTTTCTATATTTTCTGAATTATTTTACTTTTTTTTTCCCATGTGTGATCCCTTTACACTTTATTTTTGGTTTTATTTGTTCAGTTAATTAAAAAAGATGGAGAGTATATTATGAAAATAATGATATATACGAGGAGCAATAATTTGTGGCAGATTGAGATTTTTCATATTAAAGTTCAAGAATTTTTTTCCTAACTTATTTTTTTAGCTATGGCTAAGATCAGGCTTATTAAATTATTTAAATTTTAAATATAACATGTGTCATTCATCTAAATATATACTTAAGAAAATGAAGAGAAGTGTAATGGAGAGAAGTTAGATCTAGTATTTTCGTGTCCAAGGTTTGGAGGGTCCCCCACTATGTTACAGTTGGGGGATTTTTTTGATATTGAAATTAAATCAAACTAATTAAGTCAATTTTTGTTGCTTTTATCGAGTTTTTAAATTTATTAGGCTTTTAATTTCTTTTCTTATAAAATATATGATAATATTGTTCCACATATTAGGTTAATTATAATAACAAAAATTAGAATTTATTATAACAAGAAAAAATAGAAAGTAGAGGAGAGTGTTGGAGGTAGGGAGTGATAAAAGGTCAATGTAAGGGAAGAGTGATAGCAAATGGTATGTTATGATCCACCACTCCATGGGTTAAACAAAAGATCAATATAAGGGAGAGAGCGATAGCAAATGGTATGATCCACCGCTCCATGTGTCAAACAACGGATAGTGTAATGGTCCTGTCCACTAATGATATTAAAGCTTAGATTTACATGGATGTTATATGCACCTCAGTGTCCTCGCTGAGGCTTGCCTCACTGAATGATTTGTCTAGACTCAAAATTGAGGTTTGTCCCGTCTTATCAAATTATCCCCATCGATTGATTTGTCTAAACTCAGACTGAGATTTGCCCCGTATTATCGAAATTTACCTAAAATTAGTTTGAATTCTGGCCCACATCAATAAGACTGGCATAGGATTAGCCCCAATATCATTTGTGACGATCCAACTCATTAATGATATTATCCGCTCTAGGCCTAGACTAGCGAGACTTTAAAACGTGTGGCTGGAGATAGAGTAAGACTTATTTTTATATATATATCAACATCTCTCATATATTTTATCGATGTGAGACTTCTAGTCTTAATCTGGGGTGTTACAAATACCGTCACAGAATTATGACGTGATGCGCCTCTCACACTATAAAATTTTTCATGTTAGTGAAGGATAGGTTCATCGGAGCAATTTTCCAGTTTAGATTGACAAAAAAGGGACCCTCACTAAATATGTATCTTGATCGATTTAGTCCTTTCATATATACACATTCCGTTATTGAATTCATGGTGTACATATGAATTGCACGAATTAAATTATGTTCTACCAAGTAAAAAGTCAAGAGCAGCAACAGTGGACATGCAATATAAAAGTGTGAATTAAAACTATACCTGTCAAATGGGTCGGGCCGACCCGGCCCACCTCAGTCCACTTACTAAACTGCTCGATTTGACCCGGCTCGATTTTCCCACAGACTGTAGGGTACCGGATACCGGGCCAATTTATTTTTGATTTTGGGCCCGGTTAACTCGGCCCGGACCAAACTCAGTCCAGACCCATCGGTTAATCAACCCGGTTTTTTTTTTTTTTTTAAATAAACAAACGGACTAATTTACTATAAAGTATTTTTAATTTATTATATTAGGTAGCATATATTTTATTTAAAGAAGTACATATATTTTATATGTGTATGTATATATTGAATGGTACGTATATATGTGTATATATCTTCTATAGACGTATATATTTAACGTAAACATGTGTATATGTTTAATAAATTAGTATATAACTATATATGTAGTGTGTGTATATATTGTAGTATATTTTATTTAAAGTAGTACATATATATTGAATAGTACGTATATGTGTGTATATATCTTCTATAGACGTATATATTTAACGTATACATGTGTATATGTTTAATAAATTAGTGTATAATTATGCATATAGTGTGTGTATATATTGTAGTATATTTTATTTAAAGTAGTACGTACATATTGAATGGTACGTATATATGTGTATATATCTTTTATAGACATATATATTTAACGTATACATGTGTATATGTTTTATAAATTATTATATAACTATATATGTAGTGTGTGTATATATTGTAGTATATTTTATTTAAAGTAGTACATATATATTGAATGATACGTATATATGTGTATATATCTTCTATTGACGTATATATTTAACGTATACATGCGTATATGTTTTATAAATTAGTATATAACTATATATGTAGTGTGTGTATATATTGTAGTATATTTTATTTAAATTAGTACGTATATATTGAATGATACGTATATATGTGTATATATCTTCTATAGACGTATATATTTAACGTATACATGCGTATATGTTTTATAAATTATTGTATAACTATATATATAGTGTGTGTATATATTGTAGTATATATATATATATTGTAGTATATTTTATTTAAAGTAGTACATATATATTGAATGGTATGCATATATGTGTATATATATTCTATAGACGTATATATTTAATATATACTTTTGTATATGTTTTTTAAATTAGTATATAACTATATATATAGTGTGTGTATATATTGTAGTATAGTTTATTTAAAGTAGTACGTATATATTGAATGGTACGTACATATGTGTATATATCTTCTATAGACGTATATATTTAACGTATACATGTGTATATGTTTAATAAATTAGTGTATAATTATACATATAGTGTGTGTATATATTGTAGTATATTTTATTTAAAGTAGTACATACATATTCAATGGTACGTATATATGTGTATATATGTGTATATGTTTTATAAATTATTATATAACTATATATGTAGTGTGTGTATATATTGTAGTATATTTTATTTAAAGTAGTACGTATATATTGAATGATACGTATATATGTGTATATATCTTCTATTGACGTATATATTTAACGTATACATGCGTATATGTTTTATAAATTAGTATATAACTATATATGTAGTGTGTGTATATATTGTAGCATGTTTTATATAAAGTAGTACGTATCTATTGAATGATACGTATATATGTGTATATATCTTCTATTGACGTATATATTTAACGTATACATGCGTATATGTTTTATAAATTAGTGTATAACTATATATATAGTGTGTGTATATATTGTAGTATATTTTATTTAAAGTAGTACATATATATTGAATGATACGTATATATGTCTATATCTTCTATAGACGTATATATTTAACGTATACATGCGTATATATTTTATAAATTAGTATGTAACTATATATATAGTGTGTGTATATATTGTAGTATATTTTATTTACAATAGTACATATATATTGAATGGTACGTATATATGTGTATATATTTTCTATAGGCGTATATATTTAACGTATACATGTGTATATGTTTTATAAATTATTGCATAACTATATATATAGTGTGTGTATATATTGTAGTATATTTTATTTAAAGTAGTACATATAAATTGAATGGTACGTATATATGTGCATATATCTTCTATAGACGTATATATTTAACGTATACATGTGTATATATTTTATAAATTAGTATATAACTATATATATAGTGTGTGTATATATTGCAGTGTATGTTTTATTTATAGTAGTACATATATATTGAATGGTTCGTATATATGTGTATATATCTTTTATAAACATATATATTTAAAGTATACATGTGTATATGTTTTATAAATTAGTATATATATATATATATATATATGGTAGTATAGGTTTTATTTAAAAGTAGTGTGTATAGTCGTATATATTGAATGTTACATATAAATGTGTAAATGTGTATATGTGTATATATTTTTTAAATTCTAATATAGTATATACCATATATATAGTGTATATATATTGTTTAACGTATTTAAAATGTATATAGGTGGGTATATATTGTTTAACGTATTTAAAATGTATATAGGTGGGTATATATAGAGTATACTGGAATTTTTTTTTTTGGTTTTTGACCGTGTTTGACTAGATTTTTTATCGGGTTTGACAGGGTTTCGGTGGGTTAGATCGGGTTGGGCTAAGTGGGCCAGTTCAGGGTTGTTTTTAAAATTTTTATTGTTGAACCCAGCTCCAGCCCGGCCCAACATTCGAATAAACTTAACGGGCCAGTTCCAAGTTGACCCGGCCCAGCCCACTTTACACCCTTAATTAAAACAGAAATACATTTGTCAATCTTGATAGTTTAAGTCTACAAGGTTTATCCAAATTTGAAGTCTTTTATATATGTGTGTGTGTAAATTAAACCAGAAATACATTTGTCTATCTTGATAGTTTAAGTCTACAAGATTTATCCAAATTTGAATTCTTAAACCCTTTGCTTATTATCCAAATTATTTGAATTCACTAGAGTAAATTTTTAAGTAACTCTTAAAGAAGTAATGTTTGATTTGAGCTTAAATTAATTTTGGTAATAACAAAGTATTGGTTTACGAACCAGGTTCTTTAATTTGAAGATATGTTTTATACTACACGATGTCTGGTGACTTGTCCAGCATATATTCATGAAGAACTAGGTTCCTCTATATGATCGTCTAGCAAAAGCTGCAAACATAGTCCGGTCTGTTTTTTATTTTAGCATGTTTGGCCAAATTTCTAAAATCATTTTAGAAATAAAAATAATTTCCTTAGAAGTGTTTTTAAAAAAAAAAAAAAAAAAAAAAACTTTTGACGAAAAACAATTTGTGTTTGATCAATAAATTTTAAAAAACAATTTCGAGCAATAATTAGTGTTTCGTCAAGCTTCTTAAAAGTGTTTACGAGAGTATTTTTCCTAGAAGTATTTTTCAAAAAAAAAAAATGCTTTTAAAAAAAAAAAAAAACTACTCTTTTAGCTTCTAAAAGACAATTCTTGCTACTCTCCAGAAACATCGATTTTTCTCTCAAAAGTTTGAACAAGCACCTTATTTTTGAAAAAAAAGAAAAGAAAAAATAAACATTTTCTGACAAAAATTAAACTTGGTCAAACAAACTAGCACTTCGGCGTGTTTGGTATGATGGGAAATATTTTCTGGAAATATTTTCATATTTTCTTTGGTTGTAATAAAATATTGAAAAAATATTTTTCAAAGAACTCATTTTCCTTCATTTGACAGAAAATGACCTTCCTAGTAGGTCAAGGAAAGTAATTTTCTGGAAAATTTCGAGAAGCCACTTATCCTCCCACCCCTCTTCCTCGCTCCCAATAACACTGAAATAGCGTTTTCCAGAAGCATTTCAGTACTGCACTTTTCTCTAATTTTAAGGTTTCCTTCTTTCTATTCTCCCCACTGCTTGCAAGAATTTCAAAAGATATGTTGTATGAGTGATTTCTTCTATGGTGCTTGGTTAAAAATTTCTTCAAAATTTTTTTGTTTCACTTGGTTTAGAATTTTGATTTGAGTTTAATTGTGTTTGTAAATTTTTTAAAAACGCCCCACCTTCTTTACCCTTCTTTTATTAAGTTTCTCGATATTTTTGTCTTCTCTCGACAATCTTTTACTTGCTCTACTGACTGCTCTTACCTGCTCCTACTTGTTTTAAATTGCTCTTACTTCTTTTATTAGTTGCATTACTGTCAATCACCTTGATGATTGTCTTTTTTTTTTTTCTTTTTTTAGCATGATGACGGAGATTCAATATTTTTCATATGTTTAACTCATATTCACAATTACGTGGTTGATTATTGAGCAAATAATTACGTTTAAAGATTTTACTAGCTATCAACTTTTATTTGAGTTCAATTTTGTTTGAAAATTGAAATCTGGGTTTAATTTTCAATGCAAATTGATAAGCTATTGTGAGGTAATTGAGCGATTAGCAGTAAACTCAAGCTATGAGTATCTTAGGACTTTCATATTTGTATGTTTTTCCTCTATTATATAGTGAATAAAATTACATTGGTCACTACAACAGATGAATTCGACTAATCAAGATGAGGATGATGCAATAATTGAAATGATAGCTACATCTGTTTTAGCTGCTGGAGTTGCAATACATGTTACCTACGAACATCAAAGTAGCATTCTTAGAGAACCTTATGTTAATAAAGACCAATAAAGAGAATTCTACATGAGTAGTATTAAATGGAAGTGATGTTCATTGTGTAGGTCAAACAAGAATGAGTAAACATGTGTTTTATGAACTATGCAACGCTCTTAGAAGAAATAGTTTGTTATGTTCAACCAAAAATATGTTTGTTCAAGAACAAGTATTGATATTTTTAGAGGTCATTGGTTTTAATGAATGATTTTGAAAGATTGGATCACACTTTTATAGGTCAACTAATTCTATTCATTGATGCTTCTACACTGTACTTCAAGCATTTTTGAAGCTCTACCCAATCCTTATAAAATCACCGGATTGAACCTTCCAATCGGGGATAATAAACAGTTGTCGGTATTATCCCTGATTTACCGTAAGTGACATACTAAAATTTCATATTTTTAAGTCATTTTATGAAAAATACTACTCCTATATATTATTAACTTAAGTTGTATATAGGATTGTGTAGGAGCAATAGACGGAACACATGTGCCTGCATTTATTTCTATTGAACAACAAAATAGATTTCGTGGCTGGAAAGGCACAACAATACAAAATGTATTAGCTACTATCAACATTAATTTGAAGTTCACGTATGTGCTTGCTGGTGGAGAAGGATCTGCACATGATTCCCGCATATTAAATGATTCGTTGGAGAGACCACATGGTCTCTAAATCCCACAAGGTATCTTATTCAATATAAAGTAATTTTTTTTTTAAAATGCTTTCTTGTATGAAGATTTAAAGACTGTTAGACGCTTATGAGCATGTTAAAAAAATCTGTGATGGGTGTTGCAATCTGTAATTTGCGTTGTATCTTAAATTGTGTTAACGAAGGATGGTTACTGCCTCTATTTCATGCATCATAATTCAAAATATCTTGAAGTCATTGTTTTAGTTATTGTGCTTGTTATGATCTGTTTATGTTACATTAGCCTATTAGAACCAAATAAACTTGATACCAAATTTTTTCTTATCTTTGTATTGTAGGCACATCTAAATCATGATAAGTTCATCAACAAAAAAACTGATATGTTTGACGAAATGTCTCTTGTGTGTGGAAATGATCGAGCTAGGGGTGTTTGTGCTAAGTCATTTGAAGATATAGATTTTGATTGTTTTCTGAGAAAGATAATGATAATGACATTGAAGTACCATCCATAAAAAAAGATGTGCAAGTGACTAAAGCTTCTCAAATCAAGGCAAGTCACAAAAGAAAATGTTCTTTTGAGATGTAAGGTGTCGTAGGTGATATATCAATAAAGTTTGGAGAAGCGGCAACGACAACTGGTAGGATGGTTGATGGTTATCTAGATGTGAAAAAGTTGTATGAAGAAGTTATGACAATGAAAGGTTATAAGGAAGAGTTCCTCGGTGATGCTTTTGATTATTTGGTACAAAGAGACACTTTAGCTAAGTCATTCATGGCAAAAAATCAAAATCTTTGTAAGGTCTGATTGGAATGATTCAAGCAACAACAATAGTAACACCTATGGGTTGGAAGAACTTAGTTTCATAGGATTTGGAAGCAACTATTATTCGCACGCTTTTATTTTTTGATAATGTATTGTGTATTTGCTACCAATCTTCTCTCTTTTGTGCATTTGTGGGAATTGATTAGGAAGCTTGAATTATATAAGTAGTAGTTGCTTAAATTTTAGTGACTTGTAATATTTTGGTACTCGATATTGATATTATTTTCTATGCTTAAATTAGTTTCTACAGAATGTTGAGTTGCTAGCGGCAGTGATATACTAGTTAATTATTTAGTAGTATTTTTTTTAAAAAAAAAATTTCTCTCACCAACCAAACAACTAAAAACATTTTTCAGAAAAATATTTTCTACTCACTAACCAAACACCATAAAATATTTTTCGCTCACTAATCAAACATGAGAAAATAAGTAGAAAACCAACTTATTTTCCATGAAAATATTTTCTAGGAAAATATTTTCCATCATACCAAACACACCTTTCAAGTTTAGTTGTTTTCCTGAATACTTAAGTTGAAGAACCAGGTGCACTCTATATACAATTCACCCCTCTTATGTATTGGTAGAACTCTAGCCTTAGCTAGAATAACAGGTAATCTTTCAAGGAAGATCAATATAAAGGTTCAGGTATTGATCAGCCAATTATTCTGTTACTAAAAAGATACTTTCTTTACTAGTGAATGAGCATTACATATGTACTAGTTACCAACGGATGTTTTGTCACATCAATTTGTTACTGTTTCATAAAAGACAAATAAAAATCAAAATTCCACAAAATCAATTAATTGATCAGAATACATGAGTTTTTATTTGAGTTAAAGACTTAAAAGTAGTTGTAACATTTATCATGCGGCAAGGAAAATGAGAAACGTGAAATTGCCGAAATGAAACAACTAATAAGCGGTCAATACATATGACTGAGGCCATGAATCGATGGGCGAGGGCTAAGGGAGGCTAATGAAGAAATTTTGATAAAAATAATATAAAAAAATGATTTAGATAAAAATAATATAAAATTTAGATAAAAATAAAAAAATAAAAAAATATTTATAAAAAAACCATGAACTCTTTTTCATTAGATAATATTTTAAAATTTTAAATTAAATTACTCATATCTTCAAATTATTAAATAAAAATTTACATAACATTATTCAATAAATTATATTGTAAACAAATGACTATCATCTTGTTAATTAAAATTAATCTCCACTAATATAAATATTATCAATAATATTAATATGTGAAGTTGAATAAACATAAATTAAAATTATGAAAAATAAAAGAAGAAAATACAGTCCTCTTATTAAAATTTGACTTTACTAATTTTATTGAATCATTCTTGATTGAGGCATAAACATTACTAACTTTTCATATTTACTTATAAAATTACTCTAAAATGTGAGGGTAAAACTGTATATATAGATAACATACGCAGTATATTATATCAACTTGCTTAACTCTATAAAGCGTATTGAGAAAAATGATACAAGTCAATAAATTCAATGTGTTAGATCGATTTGTTGATTGTAAGGGGTGAAATTAGTTGGATTAAACATGATTAGTAATGTTTGAGTTAGCATAGTTTAATTAGTTAATGTTGTAGTTATTAGTGACACAGTGTTATTTTAATAGAACTGTTAGCACTATAGCGACACTGTAGCGATAATTATCACTGTAGTTGTTTTCTATTTTTAGTTAGTTAGTGATAGTTCTGTTAGCTCCTTAATGAGTAGTATATAAAAGATCCAATTGTATAGTTAGCTATCATCTATAAAATATCAACTCTTTTCTCTCTCCTGCCTATTTTTCTTTCCTAATTCAAAGTTATATTCTCGAATTAATTATTGAATGACCATTATTATTCTTCGAGCTAAGCTCCTAGGACTGAATTCTTGTATGACTGTTGCATTTGATATAAGAGCTAGTCAGTCCTTAGCATGATAGAAACCAAAAGCAAGAGCCACGAATAATCTTCAGGAAAAATGAAGTATAAATTGGTCCATATTCAAGAACAGTTGCAGAAATTCATAGAGGAAAGGACCTCAATGAATGAAAGAAACTCTCAAGTTGATAAGGAATTGACAAAAATCAAGAAAACTATGAGTCGATTGGGCATTAAAGCAAAGGAAAAAGAATTAGAAAGAGAAGAATTTTCAACTAATAGGATTTGTTTTGGAGAGATCCAACATGAGATCAGGCATAAAAAATCATCATGACTGGCTTGTCCAAAGGAGACGGGAAGTTCTTTTCCCCTTTTGTTTTCCTCACTCAATATTCTAGGGTAGAATCACAAGGATTCACAAGTCAAGACTTAAGGACTTGATGGTATAAAGTAGATTATTTTTCTGCTATGGGTGAAAATTTTTTTTATCAAAGAGTAAAAATAACATTTATATATTTTGAAGGTGAAGACATTGGTTGATATAGATCATATAAGAGGGCTAGAAGTTTTTTTAGGTATCCTTCTTGGATTAAGTATGTAATAGCCTTAGATAAAAGATTTGAGGAAGTCTTTGAAAACCTATGAAAGCTTTAAAAAACTTAACTCAGACTAATAGTGTGAAAGAGTATCAACTTGAGTGAAAGACTGTTGATAGGGGGTAAAATTATCTACTAAGAACTCTATAAGTTGTTGCCTAGGAAGTCTCAAACCAGGGCTGAATAAAATTGTTAGGATTCCTCTCCAAAAACCTTGATGTAGGCAGATAAAATTACAAGGTTGCTGGAAGAAATATTTGAAGCACACGCTAAGTATTGAGGTTTGAGAACTGTTGTGAAATCTATACAAGTCCCTATACTGCCTACCCCTACTCAAACACTCCCTTCTTCTAATACTTAGTAGTGCAAGTTAATTCATTTAAAAAGCCAATATAATCATAATTTAATAAAATAATCAAACTCAACGGTAATAGTAATGGAAGGAGATTGATTATAGTTGAGATGAATGAAAAGATAGCTAAAGATTTTTGCTTTTTCTGTGATGACAAATATATGCTAGACCATAAGTGCAATACCAATAGATAGATTTTTATAGTAGATATAGTAGAAAAAGGTTTGAAAATTGAAGAGGTTGAGGAAAATACTGACCAGGAAGAAAAGGTAGAGTCAAATGAGTTCATGACTATATCAATGCATGCTTTAATAGGAGTGATTACTTATCATACCATCAGATCAAATGAATTTCATGAAAAAAAGTTATTTCAAGTCTTAAATGACAATGATAATACTCATAATTTCATTGACAAGAACTGGCTCAACAACTAGGTTGCTAGGACAGTACAATCATAACTAAATTAGTGGGTGGTGTTGATAGTAGAAAGGTACAAATAGCATCAGTATGTAAGAATTTACATTGGATATTATGGCACATTACATTTCCATCTGAGTTTTTATTGCTTCCTATGGTAAATGTAGATATTGTCCTAGGTATGCAGTGGTTGAACACTCTAGGTAGAATTTTGTTTGATTTTCAAAATAGAACTATTGAGTTCAAACACAATGGTAAAAAGTTGTAACACCCTGCAATTTTAGATTAGAATTTGAACCATTTTTCATGTGTATTTTGATTCAAACCCAATGATTTAAGTTGGGTAAGTGTCTCAACCCAAATATTTTTGTGAATCTTCATGTATCCAACACTTTGTATGATAAAAACTCTGATTTTTAGGTTTTCACGGGTCTGATTCACGATTAGTGAAAATATTTTCACAATCAGTAGAAAAATTTTTAAGTTTCACGAGTTGAGTTCATGAACCATAAAATAGTTTCATGACTCATAGACCAAGTTATGAACCTAGTCTAGAAAGCATACAAAATCCTCTGATTTTCACAAATCTGATTCACAGGTTGTGAAAAGGTTCCATGATTTGTGGACCAAATCATGAAACTTGATTTTGAGAAATTTTTTAAGTACATCTTTAAGAATATTTTAATATTTTATAGAAATTGTCCCTTCCTTATTTAAAATATTTTCTACACAATTATTTACCCTAATTCTTAAATCTAAATACTTCCTCTCTCTTTAAAAAAAACTTTCAACCCTAAGATTTTAAGAAAGATAAAAGGTTAAAGTTTCTTCTCAATGTTTTCTCATCAAACCATCATCATGTGGCATGGGGAACAAATTCAATTTATGTAAGTCTTCAATAATTTTATATATCTCTAGCTAGGGTTCTTAATTTCAAAAGTTATTCCCAAATTCTTATCCAAGGCATGTTGAACATTTTCTACTTCAACTACTTTTATATAGTGTAAATTTAATTATTATTTATGTGTAACTTGTTGATGGTTTAAAGCTAGGGTTGAGGATTTTATTTTGAAAATCTTGATATAAAATTTCTTTTTTTTTTTATGAATGGATGATTAAATCTTTATTTTGGGTATTTGAGACTCAAATGACCATTCTAAAATGATGAATCTTTATGTATTGAAATTTGAATGTTAAATGAATGAATATTTAAGCCATGATTTTTAAGTCTCTTGAAAGTTTGAGTTGTTTAAGAAATATAAATATTTTTTCGTCCTTTGTATCATCGAATATATGGTATTACGAGAACTTTTTAAAATGATTATGGAAAACTCAATTGTTGTTATGCTCATGATTTTAAAGGAAAAATTTTGGAGTCTAAAATATTTAATAATAATGATGTTGGCATGATATAAGTGACTTGTAAGTCTTGATATGACGGTACCAAATGTGAATATCTTAATAAAAAACTCCACAGATAAAGATTAAGAAAAATATTTTAATTTGGACTTAAAAAGAGTTATGTAGTTCACCGAGAAGGTGTAGTCCTTGTGACTAACACTGGAAACAGCATTCGCGAACGTAAGGGAGGTCTTGTCTCGAAAGATGGACAACTGTTGTATGCTTGCTTCGTGAATTATAGTTTATGTTGATGATATGGCCAATTATGTTATCTCAATTTATGTTGAAAATATGAATTGAGGCCCCGCCAGTTGGGTATGAACTGGACCCATAGAGACCGTAGGTTACTTAATGTCAGAGCAAATTACATAGTTCAGAATTAAAGGTTTTCTAGTGATATTATTTCTTTTATACTTTAAGTCACTTATTTCTTCTCTCCTCTATGATAGGCTTGTATTATGAATTTTATGAACTGTTATATAAATTATTTTTGTCCCTTCCCATGGATTGCATTCCAGTACTCGTAATACTGATCGTCTGCTTCATCTTTACATAATGTAGGTTTTATTTTTTTTTTAAGATTCGGTACAACAGCTAGCCAGTGGTGAGCCATCCATCTTTCATAGGACACATGTTTCTTTTCTTTCAGTTAGACTTGGACTATACTATTTTATGGTATTTGTCGAGCCTATATTTTCACTTAGTATTTTCATTCATATTGTTAGAGGCTTCGTAGACTAAGTTTCTAAAATTTTATGTCATATTTTAAGACTTGAATTTTGAATTATTATTTCACTTGAATTTCATATTTTATGGGCCAAATTCAACACTTTGTTATGACTAATATTATGATGATATGCTAAGGGGTCTTCTTGAGCCTTCATTGGTTTGGGATACCTATCACGGTGAGGAATTGGGCTAAATTCGTGATAGAAGCATGTCTTGAGAGAGGCTAGCCATCATCTGAAGGCAGCAAGGGCTAAGGCAGTAAATAGAATTCAATGAAAGAATACGCAGTTCTTTATGATGTCATTGATAGTTGATGTGGATCAAGGAGGAATATCAGTGTTATAATATACATGCTAGCCAAGGTAATTCAACTTCATTAGAATTATTAGTATTGATCGACCAATTTACTTCAATCTTTGAATTGCCTACTGCTACCATATAGAGGTTATTTTTATTATAGAATTCCATTAGTGAAGCCGTATGTACTGTGAATACGAAAACTTATAGATTCTTAAAATTAAAAAAGATATCATAGAGAAATTGGTGCAACAAATGCTATAATAAAGAGTAATACATACTAGCATTAGTTCTTATGCTTCACTTGTGGTCTTAGTTGGCAAGAAGAATGGGAGCTGAAGGTTCTGTGTTGATTATAGAGAACCAAATCAATTGACCATCAAATATAAGCTTCCTATAACTATATAGAAGATCATCTTGATGATCTAGGAGGTGTTGTGGTGTTCTCTAGAGCTGCTTGTCACCAGTTGAAGATGTTTGACAAACATGATCATAAAAATGAATTTAAGACTCATGATGTAACACCCTAAAAAATTTAAGTCAATATTAGAACCATGCTTCATGTACATGAAAAATTTAAAAATTATGTTATGATAGTTTGATAAGTTATTTAGACATATATTAAGGCTATAAATAACTTCTAGCTTATAGACAATAAAAATATTTCTTACCGATTGAATTCTTGTGAAAAATATTACTATAGTCAATTTAAAATAAGAATAACTTTTATATTATTAAGAGTTTTTGAGATCAAGACCCAAAAAAAGATAGATAATTTAATTAGATTTCCAACGCCTCTAGTTTTGCCTTAATCCGATATCGGAGTAAGAAGTTATGGCCAATATACTAAAGCACTGTCAAAGCTACCAATGACGACGACTCTGATGGTAAATCGTCGGAACAATATGAGTCATAGGGTGACTCGTTGTGATAAAAGTGGAGACCTAAATTTGAGTCCCAAATGATGAATCAAGCCATGACTCATCTCAGACCCTACGAATCGTCACAAAGCTTGTCGGTACTGATACCAATAACTTTTCAAACGATTTTAAGGAATTATGTGGTCTTTTCCCACTCTTTTAACTCAAAAACTATGTTGTTTTGGCCATTACAAGAGGTAAAAATGTATTTAATCACTCCAAATCCCATATTATTTTTTTCAAACTGATTCTAAGTCAGAAAATCAAGCGATTAAACTCTCAAGCAAGCCTAAACCTAGGATTTTTCTCAAACCCTGATTCCTAAGGCTTCAGTTCAAGATTTCATAAGTCTAGGTATGTGGGTATTCAATAAGAAATTCCTTTCATACTTATGTCCAAAATCCAATTTTAAAATATGAATTTCAGTTATGATTTTTATGAACTCATGACCTAAGGTTAATACCCAATTATTTCAAATTCTTAAAAATTTAATTATTCTATGTTATTTTATTATAATAATTCTCATTCAAAGTTATTATGCATGATTTTTATGTATTTAACTCAGTTATTTTAATATGTGATGGATTATGCATGTTTTATGAATTTTAACCTCTTTTAGAATGAATTACGCATGACTTAGTGGATTTCAGTCTATATTAGTTGACATGCCATATTTTTTCATAAAATTTAATGTGTTTACATTCTTAGAGTTATGATCCTTAATATATTACTATATTCATGATTTTCAAATTATGCTATGAAATTTTCCTTTTTTCTTCGAGCATTACATTGTTATTGTTAGTTGTATTTTTCAGAGATGAAGGGTTATGAACATCCGATAATCTATTATATCATGTGTTGTTAGTCAAACAACAGTTTTCAGTTTTTATGATTTAGAAAGCTTTTTAAAAAAAACTTATCTTTAAACCTCAAGACTTCAGTATTAGTGAGCTATTAAGTATATCAACTTATATTCAGTTGGGAGTAGTACTTAGTACCGAGCAACGTAGGGATGGAGGCTCTCCCTCAGTTAGGTTGAGATTTTTT
Source organism: Capsicum annuum (assembly GCF_002878395.1). Classification (NCBI taxonomy): domain Eukaryota; kingdom Viridiplantae; phylum Streptophyta; class Magnoliopsida; order Solanales; family Solanaceae; genus Capsicum; species Capsicum annuum. Next base: position 167,019,532 of record NC_061114.1, on the reverse strand, counting down.
GTAGAAGTCCATAAGTCTCAAAACTATGCACCATCATAGGTTCTAAAGGGTTAACCGTCAGACTAGGATTGACACCTTAGTCTTTTTGGACATCCGTTTAGTGGTACCACGTAAGATCAACCTTTATACCCTAGGAAGGTGTATTGGACCCTTTCCGATAGGTTTTATACATCAAGTTCTATGCTCACATGGTTATATGTCGGTTAATAGTTTCTTCCACATTCAAACTCAATTATTACGTGATTGTGTAATTAATTTATTTAGTACAGTATTTATCATTACATATTTATTAACTTGTTCATTGCACCTGTTCACATCCTACTATTTTAGACCCAGAATTCATACATGACCCTCAGTTTAGTTTTACTTTTTTTTTATATTATGAATTATCAGACTATCACATCTTATCAGTATATATGTACTTTATATAGGTTCATTGTACTACAATTTAGCTCCATGAATTTAGTTTGTACTCAAGTTCATCTCTTTATTTTCAGTTAGTATTCAGTACAGTTTTACATCACATTCAGTACTAAATTGAGATTAAATATAATATTTATTTTCTACCACTTCCGAGTTTATAGAGATGTTTTAGCACATGACTTAGTGACTTAACAACGCCTCACAACTTTTACGTACAGACATGTTTTAAATGTATATTTCAGTAAATGACTTGTGTTCTCAGTTACAAAACATATTTTAAGTTTTTCATGACTAGTGCATATCTCACATACTCAGTACATTATAAAGTACTGGTCATATATCTCTTCTGCTTATATTTTTCATGTGATCTAGATTCAGGTGCTTACAATCGGAATCATAGTCAAGCAGATCATAACATTCAAACAACAGGTGATGAGTTCTCTTATTTCGAGGACTTAAGTCAGTTGCAGTTTTTGTACTTTATTTCTTATTCATATGTATTGATTACGGATTATTGGGGTCATGTCCCAGCTACCTATAGTCAGTATTAGTAGAGGCTTCATAGATAAACAGTTAGATTTATTATATGTAGTTTCAGTTCTCCTTATTTTAGATTATAGTGTTGTAAACTTTGAATAGTAATGTACTGAAATAACTCATCTCGTGATTATATTTATGCTCAGTCAATTTAGATTTTACAGGTGTTTTAATCAATTGCACAAGCATTAAGCCAGTATCATGGGTTAACTTAGGATCACTAGTTGTTTTAAGCAACGTGTTATGGCTAGGGGGTAGTCTTGAATGGTGATACATGATGGACATTATGATTTCTTGGTAATGTTATTTATACTAACCAATGCTCCATCATTCTTCCAAAATCTCATGAATTCTGAGTCTATACCTTTGTCGATGAAAACCGTATTGGTGTTCTTTGATGATATACTCATATACACCAAAATTATGCCTGGACACATTAAACATGTGAGGGCATTATTTGAAGTAATATAGAAGTTTTAGTGGTATAATAAGTTGTCAAAATATGTATTTTGTATGCCTAAGGTGGAATAGCTAGGTCACTTTATTAGTGTTGATGAGGTCTCCATTGACTAAAGAAAATCACAGCTGTGTCAAATTGGTTTGTTCCCAACATTAAAAAATTTAGAGGTTCTTTAGGATTAGTTGGAATTATAAAAGATTTGTATAGGTCTTTGGAACCATATGCAAAACACTACATGATCTACTTAAGAAGGATGGATATAATGGATTGATGAGTGTACTGCAACTTTTGAAAAGCTAAAACAAGCTATGCCTGACTACTCCAAACCTTTTATGGTACTGATTAATGGTAGTGCAAAGGTCATTGGAGTCATTTTAATGCAATAAGGATATCCTATAGCCTACATTAGTAAGTCCTTGGCTTCTAGGCACTAAGTTATGTTTGTATGTGATAGAGAACTTCTTGCTCTTATCATGTTGTTTCAAAGTGATTACACTATTTGTTGAGCAAGTCCCTCATTATAAATACTGATCAAGCATTTGTTAGAATAGAATATACATGCTGATTTTTAAGTTACTGGCATAACCAAATTAATAGCTTTTAACTTTATTATTGATCACAAAAAAAGTTTTGATAATAAAGCTACGAATACTCTATCTAGGATGCCTTGTTCAAGGTTGTTGATCATATCTTTGCTATCCCCGTATTACCCTTTGTATGAAAGGATTAAGAATCCTAGATAAGTGATGTATCTTTGCATACCGTAAATCTTTAAACTGCAGACTCATCCTTTTAAGTCTTTTACTTGGTACAATAATCAACTCAGGTGTAAGGTTCAGTTGGTGGTAGGTTCAATCCCAAAATTAAAGAAGACTATCACTGAACTCTGGCTCTCTACTAGACAGAGTAGTCACTCTGTCATGGATGCCACTGTTAAGAGGTTGAAGTCCTTATTTTACTGGAAGAGCATGGCTCAAGATGTTAGAAATTTTATCAACAAATCTGATGTATGTCAAAGGCACAAATATGATGTTTTTACCTACCATGGTCTTGTGTAGCCTTTTCCAATTTCTGAAGGAGTTTGAAATGATACATATATGTATTTTATTAAAGGCCTACCTAGTTTCAATAGAAAGGAAGTTATTCTGGTTGTAGTTGATAAATTAAGCTTTATTCTGGTTGTAGTTGATAAATTAAGCAAGTATGGACACTTCTTAATCCTAAAGTATCCATATATTTCACAATTTGTAGCTCGATGTTTTTGGGATAATGCCTTCAAACTTCATAGCACGCCTACTACTGTCACCAATGATAGAGATCCTATTTTTCTCAACACTTTTTGGCAAGAATTATTCAGATACAAGGGGTTTAGTTGCAAAGAAGTATTGCTTATCACTCTCAAACAGATGGTCAAATAGATATCTTAAATAAGACATTGAAAACTTACTTGAGGTGTTTTTATTTTGATAGCCCCAAAAGATGATCCAATTATCTTTCTTTTGTTGAGTTGTGGTAAAATACTAATTATCCTACAATTATAAGATGCTCACCTTATAAAGTTCTTTATAATCAGAACCTTCTCTTCATCTTTCTTATTTGTTTGGAGAATCATCTTCTGAGATGGTTGATAGATCACTAACTATTATAGAGGCTATTATTTACTTATTGAAATTTTATCTGAAAAGGGCTTAGTAGAGAATGAAAGATTTGATCAATAAGCATAGGTTTGAAAAAAAATTCGAGGTTGGAGATTAGATATATTTGAAGTTACAACCTTATAGGTAGGGGTGTCAATAATACGGTTCAGATAGTTATTTTATAAAATTTGTACCTTACTAATGTTTTGATTATTTTATTTGATAAATCCAAAATTAGACTTTTTTTTCTCAAAATTGTCCCTTCATCTTAATTTTTCTTTGACACTAGTACGGTTCAGTTAATTTTTGTTTTTTTTTAAAAAATATATATAAAAAGTAGAATACACGACTATGCATACTTGTGTATGACTTTGAAAAAAAATCTCTAAATATTTTTATTAGTTAATGGTGATGAATCAAAAATAGAGATTCATCTCTTTATTTTATAGTAGTGTAAAATATTATTTAGCAAAGATAAAAAAGTATAATTTAGATCACACCAAGCAGGAAAAAATCAGTCAACATGAAACTCGGGAGTTGAGTCTACTTAAATTAATTAGTCAATATATAAATGTAAGTCATAAGAGAGAAAAAATATTTAATTGCCTGTTGCGTTTTGCCCAAGATCGATGAAGTACCATGTAGCTTAATAGTTACTACTCGAGAGTAGAGATGCTAGAACCAATTTAGTTTTGATCGAAGTAGTAGATTAAAATTTAAATTTTTGATCTTCGAGTGTTAATTATGTTGTCACTTGTCTTCTGTCTCCCTATATCTAATAGAGCACAACGTTTAATAGCTATTATTCTTAAACTTAATATATATAAAATAGAGGCACAATACATAAATATGACCCTAAACTTGACATCAAATTATAACTTTGACCTTAAACTTTGACAGTGCACAAATATGACCTTTAACTATTCAAAACTACACAAATATGACCTCCGATCCTACGTGGTAAAATATGTGTTCAACACGCAAAATTGAGCACGTCCAGCTTAAAATGTAAGGGCATAATACATATATATGATCCTAAACTTGACACCAAATTTATAACTTTGACCTTAAACTTTGACAGTGCACAAATATGACCTTTAACTATTCAAAACTGCACAAATATGACCTTTAAATGGCTTTTCAATATTATTTTTTCAATATTTTTGGCTCAAAGATGAAAATGACATCTAATTTCTTTTGTCATTGCAGAAAAAAGCAATATTGAAGATTTAATAATTAGGTGGGTCAACCTCATACGAAAAAATCACGTGGGTATGTATATATATTATAAAGCAAAGGGCAAATTTATGTTATATAATATATCTAAATATAATTTATTTAAATATGAAATTAAAGATGAAACTATACTAATAATAAAAAAAAATTATAGTTTCAATAAAACGTTATTAAGGATAGTAGTAGTAGTATATGAAATTAACGTTATCAAATTAACGTTATTAAAATGTTAGTACTAAATTAACGTTATCAAAACGTTATTAAATTACTGCAGAGGAGGACCTGCGTGGTTGTCATGGGGTTCACCCAAACTCCCACAGTAAAAAGATTATGTTGTATATATAGGGTAGAAAATCTATATTTATGTACGTATATTAATGTTGAACCACATGAAACATGACACTTGGATAGCCTAGTGGTATTATTTGCTATTCTTGCGCACTTACTTCAGCCTACTGCGCGGGTTCGATTCTTGCTAGTGGATTTTTTGTTTTAATTAAAAAAAAGTTAGGTGTTGCTGCTATAGAAATAAATAATAATAATAATAATAATAAAACAACAACCCTTTTGTAAGTAATTACACTCTCTCCCACTTTTTTAATTACTTTACTCTCTCTCTATTAATATATATAACATAGTCGACATATACATAACATTCTGGATTTTTTTGTTTAATTAAAAAAAAGTTAGGTGTTGCTGCTATAATAATAATAATAATAATAATAATAATAATAATAATAATAATAATAATAATAA
>NC_061114.1:166921371-167014383 GCF_002878395.1 Capsicum annuum | reverse complement strand
CCCTTTTGTAAGTAATTACACTCTCTCCCACTTTTTTAATTACTTTACTCTCTCTCTATTAATATACATAACATAGCCGACATATACATAACATTCTGTGTATATGTTGGGATTTTTGTAATATGCTTAAGGAATTGAGATTTTTTGTAATATTAGAAACATAAATTGTGTATTTGTGTAATTCTTAGTAATAATAATAATAATGATAATAAAAACGACGTCGTTTTAACACAAAAAGCAAAACTTTGATAGTGCACAAATATGACCTTTAACTATTCAAAACATGACCTCCCTCTAAGTCAGCCCTTTTAACGACGTGGCACCGTGTGGTTGGATGAGCTTTCCACGTAGGCACGAGTGAAACTCACGCCCGGGGTTGCAAAATCAGAGGTCATATTTGTTCAGGTTTTGAATAGTTAATGGTCCTATTTATGCACTATCAAAGTTTAAGGTCAAAGTTATAATTTGATGTCAAGTTTAGGGTCATATTTATGTATTATGCCTAAAATATATTTTACACATATTATTCAGTACAGTTTGGTTATTTTATTGGCAACTTTTAAAAAATAAAAAAACCTATCTATTATTTTCTACACTTATAAACTTGTATAAAATCTATCGGTTTTTATCAAAAGAAATCTAAAAATTGGCTCGGTCTGATTTGGTTGGTTAAGTCAATTTTCTGAAAATCATTTATGCCCATACATATAGATAGATCCCTGTGGCTAACAAGCCCTTTAACAAGCTAGAAGCCAAGTATATTGGTCCATATCCTATTGATGCCAAGGTTGGAGTTGTTGCTTACAAGTTATTACTTTCAGTTGATGTTGTAATCCATTCTATAGTCCATGTTTCTTATCTAAGGAAGGGTCATAAAATGCATTCAGTCATTAATCACCCTCCTATTCTCAAATTATTTAGTCCCTATTGTCCTATTCCTAAAGTAGTGTTAGAAAGAAGGTTGGTGAGAAAAGGTGATAAGGTTGTTACTCAGGTATTAATCAAGTGGTTTGGTATTGATGCCCAACAAGTTAAATGGGAGTATTTCACTGATATGTAGCATAGATTCCTTTTCTTTTAGCCTTGAGGACAAGTTTTCTCTCATGGAGAGGGTATTGATATTATTTAAGATTAGCCTTTATTTATAGTATATTTTGTACTAATTCACACAGTTGCATAGTTAGGTAGTTAGTTATCACTATTGCATTAAACAGCTAGCTAACACTATTAGCACTTAATTAGTTAGTTAGGATATTTCCAAATTCTTGATTAGTTGGTTAGATTTTTTGTATGGAATGATAATCTGGACACATATGTCATCATAGCTTAGAACTTGTATATAAGCTACTATCCTTAAGAAAATCAGCATGTTTTCCGTTTATTCATTTTTTCATTTGCTTGCTTTCTTATTTTCTATCAAATCTCAGCTATTGATGTTGATTGTTTATGATATTCCCTTGTAAATTTGTATGAGTAGCAAGGTATTAGAGAGACCTCGATGCTCCATATACTTTCATGTGTCTCAATTTTATTTATAATTCCTCTTTGATTTCCATTTTGAATCTCGATTGCACAATAATTGTTCTTCGTTTTGCATTTCTATTTTGATTTTGCAAAGAAATTGTCCTCTATTCTGAGTTTTTTTTGTGATTTTGTCATGAATTTTTTTTTAACTTGAACATTTGAATTATATCAATGACAATTGAACAAGGAGAATCTAGTGTTGAGGGTACTAATGATGCTAGTATTGAGGGTGCTAATGACGCGAACAAACTTTGTATATTCACCATTCGAATAGCCCTAACATGGTGCTAGTTCTTGTTTACTTTTATGAAGTTGGATAAGAGTTTTACGTGCTTAGTTGGTGAAGAACAAGCTAGGGTTCATCGCTGGAAGTTGTAAGAAACCAAATGTGAATTCACCATGACTTCGCCAATGGCAAAGGTGAGATGAATAAGGAATTTAGGGTGTCCCCCTTGTGGGGTGGACCATATATGTATATTTTATATGGGGTACTCTGTTAGTAGTTCATGATGGTTGATATACACTGAGTTTGAACTTTAGATGTTGATTTTATTGAAAGGAGTATGTTAGTTTGGGGATAGCAATGCAAGAGTTGTGGGGTTAGATTGGTAGGCTTGGTGAGGTGTATGGAAGGGTTGAGGTTAATAGCTTGGGGGATACAAGAGTTGGAAAGTTGTGACTAATAGGCCAGAGGTTCAGGTTAAACTGGTGGATTAGGGGCTAAGTCATTGGATGAGTTAGGGAATGGAGTTTGCAAGATCATGCGGGACTCTAGGTAGCATTTAGATATATGAGGTTTTAAGTATAAGAAAACCAAAGGTCCCTAGTGTACACCCTTAGTGATACCCATTAGAGTGGAGTATTGTGCTTACAGTTGTAATAAGATCAAGGTCGAGGGTTAATCTTAAATTATTTCTAGTGGTAGACTTCAAGGGAAGGTCAGGGTGCATTTACTCTTATTCTATTGATTCTCTCTTATCTCGATTAGGAGGGCACTTTACTAGTGTTGCATGGATTCTGGTAAATCTTATGCCTAAGGTTCGCAATATACATTTGCCTTGTTCCCTGGATATGAATCTTGACCTTATGTTACATTACCTATGATATATGCAGTCGTATTTCTTTCGGTGTTCAGTCCTAAGAACTCCTACTATGGTATGTTGTGTCGGGATAATTCTTTATTTGTGACCTAGGTGGCTGCTATGAAGTCCTTCGTGCCTATGATTCCGTATCTCATTTTACAGGTTTCGCCTTGGGTAGTACAACAACTAGGAGTTGTAATTGGAAAGTAACTCCCTTATTTTTTATGCTTGTGCTCTAATTCCTTGAGTGACCTTCTCGTATTTAGGTGGTAGTGGCATGGAAGTGAGGTGATGTTTTGAAATGGAGTAGAATAGAAGTCCCTAGTGGAGGAGATTCTGGGGTGACTACTAGAACTAAGGTCATGGAAAAGAAGGGGGTAAGGTAAGGTTATTATCATAGGGTATAGCTAGGAGAAGAGTAGGTGGTGAAGATCCTTGTGAAAATGATAAAGGTTACTAAATCTTTGGGGAATAGGCAGTACCATGGATATAGAAGAGGTAATCTTGAATATGGTGATTGATGGATATATCAAATAGTTATATTGGGTACCTAAGAATCTTAACGGGACACGATTCTTGACTGTACTGATGGGGTAGATTAGTGTTTTGGATGGATGTAAGGAATAGAGCCCTGTGGCCTAAGTTAACTTTTTTTAGCTTTGAATATGCTTGGACATGGAAGTAGCGTATAGCTAGACTCAGGCTCTCATGGTGATGTGTCTATGGGAAATTATAAGTTTAATTAGACTTGCCCCTACCATGAGTTCCATTCATCCGGTATTTCTTGTGTCTGTATTAAGGAAAGGTGTGGGTGATCTTTCATCGGTTGTTTCCCTTGGAGGGTATTGGTAACTCGAACTCTTTATCCTATAAGGAGGTTTCAGTGAGGATCTTGGGTTGGCTAGTTCGCCGGCTGTGAAAAAAGGCATGGCTTCGGTGAAGGTTCTATGGCAGGACCAAAAGTTCGTGGAAGCTATTTGGGATGCGGAAGACAACATGGAGTCCAAGTATCAACATCGGTTCTTCATTCCGAAAACTCGTGTGTAAGAAATGTCTTTTTTCATCACATCTTTGTTTTCTAACTTGGTTGAAGGTAAGTTTGATGTGTATTAATGTGTTGACTCATGCTTGTGCTTTTCTTTACCCGTCATTCGAGGATGAATGATTCTAGTGGGGAGAATGAAACACCCCAAACTTTGGCCTTTGCAAAATTTCTTGATTTTTAGTTTCTGGACAACATATAGTTTGAGCATACCTGTCATATGCTAATATACGATTTAGGGTCCCTCCTTTCGTATGTTGGTCAGTGAATTTTGGTTGCATTCTGTCTAAGGTACGAGTAAGTATCTTACCTCTCATATGTTAGGGTACTAGGTGTGTGTTGCTAGGTCGTATGATGCCTTGAGTTGAGAAAGTGGATTCTGACCAAGGTACGGGTGGTAGGGTACTTCTCGTATGTTAGGATACGAGTTAGGCATGTATGATCATATGTTGGTCAGTATTGGAGGTCTAAGGTAAGGTCTAGGGGTATGAGATAAGGGTACTACTCGTACCTTAGGGTACGGTTTAGGGGCATGGGTCATACCTCTTGCGGTTAAGTTTTCAGCTTTTAAGATGAGGGTAGTCTGGAAATTTTCCACCCCAAAACCCTTATGTCCCCATGTTTTATAACCTTTGGTGGCCTCTCATAGCTTACTTTGTAAAAATAAAGCACTCTAAAAAATTCTCTCTAAACTTTCTGTCAAGAAGGTTGGCTAGGGTTTCTAAATAGTGCCCATCTAGAGGCTCAAGAGTTAAGTTCTCTTTGGGAATCTTCGTAAATAAGGCATGTTATTCCTCCCTCATTATTAGTTCAAAAATATCATGTATTTTAAACATTGATTATGAATTATAAATGGTGGTTTTGAAAACCAATGTTGAGGGTTCTGATGCATATTGTTGAGTATTGTTTACCCTTGGTTTAAATTATGCTTTCATGGGTTTTTGGTGATGGTTTGCACATGTGGGTGTTTTTTGGTTATGGTTTAACAAATGGGTCATGGGTAACCCTAAACTCGAGGGTATTTGCTTAGTTTTGGTCTTGGTAAAGGTATGCCCTCAACATGTTTGATAAAATGCCTATGAGAATGTTTTTGGTTATATTGTTGAACTTTAATTGAAGCTTTGTATGGTTTACTATGGTAATGGAACCTAAGTTGGTTTGCATTGGTTTAAATGGTTTTGAATGTACTTAAATAATTTTGAATGGTATGAATGATTTGGAAGGGTTAAATGGTAAAGCCTTGGTGGCTATGAAATTGATTTAAATGAAAACTTTGTGGGGTACACGAAAATCCCTCAAGTGAATGTAATAATGAAATTGGTTTGAATGATGAACATCGTGTGAGGTACATATGAATACCCTAAGCAAACTAAGTAATGAATACACTTATGGGGTATATATGAATCCCCCAAGTAAACTTAACAATGTAATCTTTGGGTACATGGGAATCCCTTTTTTAAAAAGATTGGCTAAGGACATTGCTCTCAAGCTATAATCGGTATGACGATACCACTACTTATAGCCTTAGTTAATAATAAATAGAATGGTGTTTGGTTGTGTGTTAATGGTTTTGATTGGGCAATAATGACGGGTCTTGATAGCTAACCGTGAAGGTGTGAGTATAATAGACAGATACTGGAAACTCATGTTTGTCAACATGAGGATTGGTCATGGCTACCACAAACTATACTTTTGGGGTACACGGGAATCCCCTAAGTTACACTCCTAATATGTATCATGGAGAGTGAAGGGTACATAAGAATCCCCTACTCATATAGTATCTTCAGTTCGTGCGGCTACACATATCGAGGCCCATTTAGAGGGTAACACTGAACTCATATAGCCCGTGGGTGGTTCTAGGATGGTTAAGTTTCACATACCCAGGTTAATTATTTTAAATGCATGCTAAACCTGGTTCCCTTTCCTGGCATGTATACATTTATACATACATACATACATACATACATATATATATATATATATATGTATGTATGTATGTATGTATGTATAAATGTATATACATATGGTTGTTACTTGGTTCTAAAGGTTTGCATTATTTTATCCTTATCCTGAGTGCATGCTAGCGTTCAGCCGCTAACCCGTCTTCGGGCTTTGTATCCCCACGTGATATAGGAACCGGCGATACTACTCATACCATTCATTGATCGGACTCGAGGATAGCCAGTGTTGGATTGAAGTGGTGAGCTTCCATATTTCGGAAGGCTCCATTTCATTTTATGGATTTCTTTACATGCTTTGTCATTTCATAGACTTTGTTTTTTTAGCTATGATCGGGGGCATGTCCCGACTAGATATTCTTTGATTTGGTTTAGAGACTTTGTATGGACAACTGTGGACTTTGTCTGGAATGGTCATGATATATATATATATATATATATATATACACACACACACTCACATGGGGTTATTGTATTGGTTTGGTTGGTTATTGGATGGATTGACTTGATTGGGCTGGGTATCGGGGGTGGTCTTCGGTCCTGATTGGACTTAAGATGCCCATTACGACAAGGCTCCAATTTGGGTCATGTCATTTATTATTTCAGTCAAACTTACCTACAAGATACCGGATAGAGCGCGTCCTTACAGCTACTCAAATCATAAACAGACATCCATATAGTTTCCTCAAAGACAAATGTCCATATGAACCTCTCTATGATAGAAAACCAAAACTTTGACCAACTTAGATCGTTTGGCTATTTATGTTATACCACATTTCCCCAATTTCATTGAGACAAATTTGAGCTCAGAATAACCTCTCATGTATGTAGAGTATTCTTTTGGAATAAAGGGATATAAGGTAATGAGTATTGCCACAAAAGAATACATGTATCTAAAGATGTAGTGTTCCACGAAGATGTTTTTCTTTTTACTATTTCCTCCAATTTTAAGAGTTGTTTATTCCTTCTTCTCCGAAATTAGTTCCTATTAGTATATTCGATGATTACATTGAGTCTGACACTTCTAATAATTTGAATAATGATTTTGAAAGTATAACTACTGCAGACACCAATCCTGCACATGATGTCCGTCCTAGTGTACATGATACTCATCCTACTATATCATCTAGCACCTCATCTAATATTACACCTCAAGAAACCATAAGCATAAGTCCAATAGGGAAAATAGGATTCTTAAACACTTTTTAGATTGTATATGTTCTATCCCTACTTGGAAACAATCTTTACCTGAATCAGATAATGCTCACTTGGATCTTTCCCTAAATGCTTTATTTATTGAACATCATCACATTTCCCCTAATTCTATTTCCCTAAACAGTCAAACACTTGTTGAGATAATTTGTCATGATAGTGAACCCTCATTTTTTGAGAAAGCAACCCTAAATCCTGCATGGCAAAAGGCAATAACAGAAGAATTTCTGTCATTAAATGCCAACAACAGTTGGAATCTTGACAAGCTTTCTGTTGCAAATAAGTTATTATTTGTAGATTAGTGTACAACGTCAAACATAAAGCATATAGAAATACAAAAAGGCTCAAGGCTAGGGGTTGTGAAGAGATATACACAACAAGCAAGGATTGACTATAAAGAAACTTATTCACCTGTGGTTAAGACGACTATAGTAAGGATCTTGATTGCTTATGTTGTCAAACAACATTGGGAAATATTTTAGCTTGCTATTAATAATGCATTTCTTCATGGCAATTTAATGTAGAAGTGTATGTGTAAGATCCTCAAGGACTTGATGTACCTGATCCAACTTTTGCCTGCAGGTTCAATAAGTCTCTTATGGACTAAAACAGGACAGTAAACAACAGTATGAAAAACTAACAGAATCTCCATCTATCTGAGGTTGTGCTCATTCACACCGTAACAACTCTTTGTTTAACAAGAAGAATGGAGCTCTGGTAGTATTTGTGGTAATGTATATTGATGATATTTCCTTGACTGGAACAGACACTACAAAGATAAATAATCTCAAGGCCTATCTACGAGACACCTTCAAAATTAAAGATCTGGGCAAGTTGTATTATTTCTTGGGGTTAGAATTTCTTAATACAAATGGAGAAGTCATCATATGACAAAGAAAATTTGTGCTAGATCTGTTGAAGGAGTATGACTGTCTCAATTTAGTTCTTCCTCATCAGCTCTTGATCCCACTGTCAAGCTAAGAGCTAAAGAAGGTATTCCTCTTTCTGATCCCATATTCTACAGAAAATTAGTAGGAAAGTAAACTTTTTTACAAACACTGGGCCCTGGATATAGCCTTTAGTGTTCAGCAGTTGAGCCAATATATGCAAGATCCTAGGGTTCCTCATCTTCAAGCTGCTTTTTATCTCCTTAGATATCTCAAAGGCAATCCAACTTTGAGAGTGTACACGTCAAATGACCCTGATTGCACCATTAAGTCTTAATATGATTCTGACTAGGCATCATGTCCAAATTCAAGAAAATCAGAAAGTGGCTACCTGGTTCTGCTTGGTAACGGTCCAATAAGCTGAAAATCAAAGAAGTAGGAAATAGTTTCTTTATCTTTGGAAGAGTCAGAGTACAATTCCCTTACAAAAGTGGTAGGTAAACTGGTTTAGATACACATGTTGCTTACAGAATTGACTATATCTGATTATGCTCCCATTGCAATCTTTTGTGACAGTCAATCTGCTATTCATATAGCTTATAATCCCGTATTTCATGAAAGGATCAAACATAAAGAAGTGGATTGTCACTTTATTAGAAATAAACTTCAGGAGGGGATCATTTCACTTCACCATGTTTCTACCATAAATCAGTTAGTAGACATATTCACCAAGTCCCTCACAGGAATCAAACATTCTGCAATATTGGATAAGTTGGTTATGAAGTCCTCAAGTAGAGGGGTATCGAAGATTAGCCTTCATTTATAATAAATAATTATTTTTTATTGATATTTCACAGTTAGTTGCATAGGTGGGTAGTTAGTTATCGATGTTTCATTAGACAGCTAGTTAACATTGTTAGCACTCAATTATTTAGTTAGGATATTTTCTTATTCTCGATTAGTTGGTTAGATACTTTTGATGGAATGACATGCTGGATACATCGACTTGTATATAGGCTACTATCCTTGAAGGAAATCAGTATAGTTTTCGTTTCTCCATTTTCTCATTTGCTTGCTTTCTCCGTGTTTTCTCAAATCTCAGCTATGGATGATGATTGTTTCTGATATTCCCTTGTGAATTATATGTTTAGCAGATACAAGTTAATAAGCTCAATGCATTTGTTCTATATATTGATTGTAAAGGTTTGAATTATTTGGATTAAACATGATTAGTAATGCTGATTTGACATAGTTTCATTAGTTAGCAGTGTAGTTAGTAGTGGCACAGTGGCATTTCAAGAAAACTGTTAGCACTGTAGCAGCAGTTATCACTGTAGTTAGTTAGTTATAGTTCGTTAGCTCCTTAATGAGTAGTCTATAAAAGACCCGATTGTAAAATTTCCTCCGTGCATTTTTACTTGTCACTAATTTCTTAGTTGTAATTTTAATCATTTTTGATATATTAAGAAAAGACAAGTTCATTTTTCCTTTTTTACCCTTAGCATTAATTACGTTTTCTCCAAATTAATTTAAAGACAATGTAAACATCATTAAATATGGGTACGATGATAAATAACTATGTTATTAGTTGTTTTTAATGGATATGTCAAGCCAAAATGTGACAACTAAAAATAAACGGAGAGAATAGTTAGTTATCATCTATGAAATATCAACTTTTTTTCTCTTTCTTCCCTATTTTTCCTCGCTAATTCAGAGTTATCTTCTCAGACTAACCCCTGAATAGCCATTAATGTTCCTCGAGATTAGCTTCTAGAACTGAATTCTTGTATAAGCGTAACCAAAAACTATGTAATTTGAGACAAACATAACACTAGTGGTTTCCCTAGCTAGATCTTAACTTGTCAGGTACTGGTCATGACCACCAGATTAGGCTGTGATTAGTAGTGTGCCCGTATAATGCATTTATAAGTTTTTCACACTTCCCTTCACAGTTTATCTTACTTATTGGCTCGGATTCGTACTAGAAGCTATATTGGTTTTGCCTCTAGGTTTATGGATATTATGTAGTGGCCAATATTATCAAAACTCTGAATATGTTCGTGAATTACAAGTGTTTTCTTAATCATGAATTGTTAGGTGGAATGAGCCATTTTTAATTTATTTTATTTGTACGGATAATTAGAATTAACCAAGTTGCGTTATCTCTATTGAATAAATTTTCGCTCACTGGAAGGGATGACTTTCCACTCAGAGAAATAATGAAGGGGTAGACGATGAGAAGAAAGTCAGGACCAGCATATCTAATTTGAATTTCCACTTGGATAAACGTATTAAAGGAGAGTAAAGTGTTCTTCTAAAATGGGGATAACTTATTTTGCACCACTTATTTTTGGCCAAATACTGTATGTGTGATCTGGGTTATTGAACTTCGCAATGTAGAAATCATTCCCAAGATCAATCAGAGTCAGTGGTTCAGATGGTTTCCACAACTCAGTTAGTTGAATTTTCAAGTAATTGTGCGCGAGTTTCTTTTTGAACATCATGACAATTACTGAGAATTTCCATGGGTCATAGATTCTTTCTTTATCTTGCTCACTTAGGCTTATCGTGTCTTCTAATTCATGAGAAATTAGGGGCGATTTCCCATTGTTGAAGTTTAAGTATTGGTTGTTCAGTCTATTCTCTTTGTTAAGGAGAATAGACTTGAAGGAGTCTTTGGGAGGCTCTTCAGTGATTGTTTCCGTGGGGTCTGGTGGGTCCGGTGGCACTGGGGGTAGGGGAGATGGTTCCAAAGCATGGGGGTCGGCCATGGCGCCTCAAGAAGGTGGTCTGCCTTCTTTGAGAGAAAAGTTTTTAGAGTAAAATTCCTCTCAGTAAGGCATTGGGAGCCTTATTTTGTTCCTGAGGAGGCTACGCAGACACACACTACCATCTGGATCAGATTACCTCAACTACCAATAAAATTCTATGATCGATGCATCTTAGAAAGAATTGGGAACAAACTGGGTACACTACTCAAGATTGAAATATGCATTTTAGTAGCACTACGTGGCAGATGTGCAAGAATATGTATACAAGTGCCCCTAGATGATCCCGTGAAGAAGTTTGTCATGGTGGGAAACCATAAACAAAAGGTGATATAAGAAGGGGAAGGGGTCTTGTGTACTGGGTGTGGAAGGCTAGGACAAATCCACACAAATTGCCCCAACTTCCTTACACAGCCATACAATCATGTGGAAGATCCTGATAAGTCCAAGCCTTCTAGCAGTAAATCATCAAATACAACAGAGGTGTGGAAAACAGTTAAATTCTCAAAAAGGAGACCTGCCACCAAGGATCACCGATCCTCCCTAGAAGCCAAAGAAGCAATTAGAGATAGCCAAACATAGGTAAAGGTTTACGTCTCCGTGGCAGGTAAGTTCCTCAATCTAAATTCATTCATGCCTATTGCTAACAATCTCAATAATGGTATTAGTAGTAAGGATAATGCTAACACCGTGTCAATAAATTACAATAATGAAAAAACTAAAAAAAAGGTACTAATTACACCAATAAAAAAGGAAAATAAAGTCTTCTGTGGGCCACCCGAGACTACCTCCCCCGCAAAACCTTGAGATGACGGTCCCAACAAACTCAACTCTTCCACTGCTCCAGGAGGGGAATTAACTCCCAAAAAACACGCTTCTCTTGGCCCCAAAACCCCTCTCATTAACTCTCGTTAACCCCAACGTGGTAGCCCACCTCACCCCCTTAGGGAAGCCCTCATTCTTTCCTCCGTCTTTGCGTATTCTGGGAGGAGTAACTCCATTGCCACTAAGGTTCATCATCACCCTAGGTCGATTGACATGACCAATATAGCCATGCCAATTAAATTCCCCACTAACTCATCTACCCCTTTGAAGAATCAAGACTTCACTCAAGGGAATGCTATCGTCAAACAGCTCATTAATGGCAAACCCTCCACCAAACAACACCCCATTCCTGAAGGAACCCCTCATTTTTAAGACTGCCCGACCACCAGCCAACCCGGCTACCAACGTCATGGGTAGAGCTAGAATTGGAGGGAAAAACCATATCCCACTGCCTAATCATAGAGGATCAACCGATAGTCCTAGTGATCCAAGACCAGGCTTGGATGGAACAAATTCTGAAGGAGGGAGTGGACCAAATAATGGAGGGCCTTAGCTACCAGGTCTGGTGCCAGACTCTACAAGCACAGAGGATGGGGACTCTGAACATGATGAACTCAAACGAACTCAACTCTCTCATGAGTCATATATTTAAAAGCCTACTGTTCTACCCCACTACCTCTCCGAGATGGAGACCTTGAACTTTATTCCATGGAATCCCCTGGAACAACCCAACGTAATGCCCAACTCCTAAATACCCCAAGAAGATGTCGACCCAAATGGAGCACCCAAATTAGTGCTAGAAGAGCTAAGACTTTCAAACATGAAAATGGAACAACTCTTAGTAGAAATAGGAGAGCTGGGTGTCAAAAGCTTCACTCTCGATAAGCCGCTTCGAAAAGAGTTCAACGATCCCTTGAACTCAGTTATTACTACACTCTATCCCCTAGAGACAAAAGTCCTAAGCTTGACACTGAGGAATGCCTCAGAATAACTCACTACAACAATAGCTCTGATCCCTCAACTAAATCTGAGGAGGACCCCCCTCCCCCCAAAGAGGGAAAGGGGAAACAACCAATGACCCACCCCCACCCATTCTCATTGATCTTATGAAGTTCATCATATGGAACACTAGGGGAGATAACAGTTCATCCTTCAGGCATTAATGTGATGCTCTTATCAAGTCACACAACCCAGCCTTGGTAGCCCTTCTAGAAACCAAGATAGTTGACCACAAACACATCACTGAATCCCTCCATTTTGAGGCTTACCTGGAGTCCAATTCCATAGGAAAGAAAGGAAGGTATAGTTTTTATGTGGAAGGAAGACCTGCTTCATCTCCCGAATTTCTCCACCTCACTCCAAGGCATTCATGCACTATTAAGGTTAGTAATAACCATAATTTTTTTTGTTCTCAGCTATTTATGCTAGCCCTGACCTTAATAATAAACTTTTACTTTGGAAAGAACTTTGAAATGTAGCTAATAGCTTTACTGGCGATTGGCTTATGGGAGGGGACTTTAACGAGGTCCTTGGGGCCAATGAGAAATTAAGAGGTGCTCCTATCAGCAATAATAGGGCCAATCACTTCTGAGAGTGCTTAAATTATTACAACATGGAAGACCTAGGATATAGGGGTTGTAAGTACATCTGGACTAATAGGAGATATCAAAATAGGAGGTGCCTTATATAGGAGAGTCTTGATAGATGTGTTGCTAATACCTCTTGGATAAACCACTTTCCTAATTCTCTCATCACCCACCTCCTTAGAACCAAATCTGACCACCGTCCCCTACCCCTCTCCATCTCTAATGAAGTTAGAAGACTTAGGGATAAACCTTTTAGATTTGAGCCTATGTGGTGAAACCACCAATCCTTCCATGGATTAGTGGAAGAGTGCTTCTCTAGCCCCAACCCCCTTCAACTTTCCATTTCTCATTTCTATACTACTGCCACACATTGGAACAACACTATTTTTGGCAATATTTTTCACAGGCTAAGGAGTATATTGGTTATACTGGATGGCATCCAAAAATTCCCTTACTACCACACTAGTTTCTTTCTCCAAAATCTGGAGAATGAGCTCCTCAGTGACTATGATAGCATACTTAAATGTGAAGAGGACTTCTAGAGAACTAAGTCTAGAATATCCTGGCTTACTAAGGGGGATGCCAACACTTTATTCTTCCATACCTCTACCATCAATAGGAGAAGGAGGAATAGGATTAATGAACTCAGAGATGATGTTGGCAACATCATTTCTGATGAAATGAATATCCAAGCCCACATCTATAAACACTTTAGGGACCTTTTCACCACGAGCCACATCAGTAGCCCTAACAACTATTTCGTGCCCACCAACAACCTTCATACACTCTCCGAAGACAACAGATCCACCCTAGACTTACCTCTTAGGGACACTAAAATCATGGTAGCTCTCAAATCCTTCAAACCCCTCAAAGCTCCTGGCCCTGATGGCCTCCACCCCCTGTTCTTTCAAAAATTTTGGGATATAGTAGGGACCAAAACTGTGAACTTCTATAAAGAAGTATTCTCCACCTTCTCAATGTCTCCTAACAATAATGCAACTCTGATTTGCCTCATCCCCAAATGAAACAATATTGTCGATCTAAAAAGCTTCAGACCCATAGGACTATGTAACACCTCCTACAAGCTTGTTACTAAAATCATTGTCAACAGGATCAAGCCTTACCTTCCCTCCATTATTGGGCCCAGTCAAGCTAGTTTCTTGGCAAACAGAAGGGCTTCTGACCATGACATTATCATCTAGGAATACATTACTCATTTCAGTAAAATGAGGGGTAAAAATTCCAATATGACCTAAAAATTGACCTTGAAAAGGTTTTTGACAAGCTTGAATGGTCATTCATAAAGGACACCCTCATATTCTTTAGTTTCCCTACTAACCTTACTAAGCTTATCATGTCTTGTGTCACCAGCTCCTCTATTGTTGTGCTTGTAAATGGGTGTAGAACTGAATCCTTTAATCCTTCCAAGGGCATTAGGCATGGGGATCCTATGTCTCCCTACGTCTTCATTCTTTGTATGGAGAGATTCTCTAAGGGCATTGATTCTGAAGTAAATTCCAAAAAATAGGATCCCATAAGCATTACCAATGGAGGTCCTAAACTCTCCCATGCTACTCCCAGCAACTGCTACACCATTTTTAATATTTTGCAAATTTTGAACCTCCTTTTTAGGCAGACAATCAATAATTCTAAGTCCAAAGTCATCTTCTCCAGGAATTGTACTCCCGAAAATGCTGCCCTTTGTTCCCAGAACCTTAACATCAAGGTCAGCCAGGCCTTTGGCAAGTACCTAGGCTATTCCATTTTTCTTAGTAAACCCAAAAATAGTGACTTCCAGTTCATATTGGATAACATGAAATCAAGACTGGCTGGATGGAAAATCAAATTCCTTACCATGTCTGGGAGAACTATTCTTGTCAAATCCACCCTCAGCAGCATTCCCACTCACATCGTGTACTATATCAAACTTCCTAGCAGAGTCCATGAATACATCAATAAAATGCAAAGGGACTTTGTTTGGGGTAGCTATATGGAGAAAAGGAAAATCCACCTCCTCAGTTGGGACTCCCTCACTAGCCTCAATGCTAGATGAGGGCTAGCACTCCATAAAAGTGAGATCAGGAACAGAGCCCTCTATACTAGCCTGGTCTGAAGACTTTCTACTCATTCTACCAGTTTGTGGGGTAGAATCCTCACTACTAAATACTAGAATAGCTGTGTTGATGTTGGGACAAGGACCTAGAAAAATATCTTAAGGGGCTGGAATGATTGTTCTAAAGATATCAATTAGAGAGTCAATATAGGGAATAGGGTAAGGTTCTTCCTAGTCAACTGGATCCCTCACTTAGGTAGCATTAAAAGCCTCATCCTTGGCCCTCTCATCAATACTTATTTGAACACTACTATCCACAACCTCCATAATAATGGTGGCTGGGACTTCAGATCTCTTTCTTTTGAACTTCCCCAGTAACTACAAGAGGTTATTATCACCACCCTTCAACCTCACAACTCTACTGAAGAGGATAAACCCATTTGAGGCCTCACCAGTAATGGTCTGTTTAGCACTTGTAGTATGTATTATCTCCTTAGAGGACAAGGAACATGCACCACACCCTAAGAAATTTCAAAATGGTGTAGAGAGCAAACACTGTAAATAAAAACAAACTTTTCTTTAGCTAATGAGCTATAATAGGCTCCCCACCAATGCCTATCTAAGCCATATTGGCCTTTCCCCCCCCCCCCCCCCTACTAAGATCAGGAGAAAACTACTGGTCATAACTTCTTTAAATGCCCTAATGCTACCCACTTCTGGGATAAACTAATCCAGCAGGCCCATTTTAAACCAACCCAGATTCAATCTACCATTAACGCTGCTAAGTGGGAAAATTAGTAGCAGCAACTCAAAGACAAAGCCTTCAACAGTTGGCTTACCTGGGCCACCCTTCCCTCTTACTGTCTTTAGGTCATTTGGCTCAGTAGAAATGAAAATAATTTCAACAATGGGAGCAGTCCTATCTCTACTGACTTAGCCATCTTCCTAACCAGTGAGTTCAGAATGTTAGCTAACCAAAAAGGCCCTAAAATGGTTGTCACCACCACAATAGCTGTCGGATGGAATCCACTCATCAATGGTCAACTTAAACTGAACATTGATGGTTCAGCTCTTGACAATCCAGGAACAGATGGGATAGGGGAGTTTTTAGGAACTATAATGGGAAATGTTGCTAGGATACTACATGCACCTTTACCATGGCTGAGTTACTAGCTCTAATACATGGTCTAACCATCGCCAAGGTTAACAATCTTCACCATTTTTGAATTGAGACTTATTCTAGTATCATACTTCATATGCTCGATAATGACATCCCTCCTATCATAATCTACTTAATGAGTGCAGGTCACTAATCAAAGAGACACAGGCAGTCCCACCAACTAAGATTTTCAGGGAGCAGAATGTAGTAGTAGACGCAATTGCGAAGGAGGGAGCTAGGAGTCGAGTACTATCCCCGAAATTTTTCTTGCAAATGCCATATTTTGGAACTAATTTTCTACAATTGGACTGTGAAGGCGTGTTATCTAATCGTAGAATTAAAAATTCATCTATTATCCTACAGGGCCGGGATGTGGCCTCGAACAAAATTGTTTTAGCTCTTGCGTCT
The DNA here is from genome assembly GCF_002878395.1 of Capsicum annuum. Taxonomy (NCBI): domain Eukaryota; kingdom Viridiplantae; phylum Streptophyta; class Magnoliopsida; order Solanales; family Solanaceae; genus Capsicum; species Capsicum annuum. The sequence goes on along the minus strand of NC_061114.1, from coordinate 166,997,879 downwards.
ATGAGGAGCACAACCCATCTCCCACCTTAACTTCTAATGAATAAACTCTTTTTAACCCCCCAAAAAAATTGTATGTGTTTCAGTTTATCTTCGTATTTTTTTAGTCCATTTTTTTAAAGAAAAAGTCTCTTTTCCTTTTTTGGCAACTTTGTAATTCTAATTTTTTATGTGTCATGTTTAAGGCCCCAAAATTAAATGACATTTGGTAACACTTGACATATGTTTATTTAAGACCACAGGATTTAAAAATGTTCTTTACTTTTTTAAACATTGAGTGAAGTCAAAAGCAGACAAACAAATTAAAACGAAAGATGTAAGATGTTATACTCGGTAGGGGTGTGCATATTTTGGTTTAAATCAAAAAACCAAAAAACCAAACCGAAATTTAATTTTGGTTTAGTTTTTTCGGATCGAATTCGGTTTGTAATTTTAAAATTTTGGTTTTTCGGTTCGATTTTCGATTTTGAAAAAAAAATTGATAAACCGAAAACCAAAATTAAAATAAATAAATAAATAATATATATATATATATTATTATATATATATATATATGATATTTAGTAATTCACATTCACAATTAACATTTAACAGCAAATTCGCATACGCCGCAGACTGTTTATGAATTGTTTTAGTGACTTAAATATTTTATGGACTATTTTGGTGACTTTGGACTGTATATATAATATTATATATATATATATGTGTGTGTGTGTGTGATATTTAGTAATTCACATTCACAATTAACATTTAACAGCAAATTTGCGTACGCCGCAGGTTATTTATGAATTGTTTTAGTGACTTAAATATTTTATGGACTATTTTGGTGATTTTGGACCGTTTTATGGACTGTTTATGCAGAAAGTATGTTGTTTCATGGACTATTTTTATGAGTTTTGTGTTGTTTTGTAGATTATTTATGCAAGGTTATATTATTTGTAATGATTAATGACGTTATGTATTATGTTAAGCTTATGATTATTTCATTTCGTTTCATTCATGTTGAGTTATTTATATTTGAGAATGAAAAACAGGTTTGAAAAATATATTTTTTTATAAAAAATCCATCAATTTTAAATGTTCAGTTATGAAAAAGAGAGGCTAACTACTTTAATATTTCAAACCGAAATAAAAATCCGAAATAACCGAACCGAATTTGTAAAAATTGAACCAAATCGAATTTATTTCGATTTGGTTACGGATGTCATTTTTGTCAATCCAAAAACTGATAAACCAAATCGATATTAAACAATCAGACCGAACGAACCGAACACCCACCCCTAATACTCGGTATAAATGCGTTGCCCCCCCCCCCCCCCCCCCCACACAATTATTCCACTGAAAATTTTAAGAAATTTAACATAAGTACTGCAGAGTCAAGTTAGATGGATTGTAAACCAGGAATAAATTTAAGTGAGACAGTTCAAAAGATATAGGAACTCTTCCTTCCTGTTCCAAATAAATATTCAACAGAAGTTCACTTATGTTCTTTCCTAAAAGCTTTAGTTAGATTGGAAGAAAAGTCCCAAAGTTTTTTTTTTTGTTTTTTTAATGTGTATTCAAACTAGTTTTTAAAGGCCCTTAATCATGATTTTGAAGGTTGTGCCTCTCAGTGAAAATCCTTATGGTTCTTGGAAATTCACAAAGGCTTAATGGATGTGAAACAACTCAGGAAGTAGACTAATAAAGTAAGGATAATGGAAGAAATATGAACAATTTATCTCTGAATTTCATTGAACAAGACAAAAATGTTTTATTACATGATATCTGCAAAACTAATTTACTCTCTAATTTGATATGTTCATCATAATCTATAGACAACATGCTTCAACATCATCAGGAGCTAACATCATTTATGCAATTTGGTCATTTTGAGTGTTATATATATGCCTCAAATTCTTTATGAAGACATCAACTCATTAGCTTTTGACGATCTTCAAGCAGAAACAATTATATCTGTCTAAAGTTAGACAAATTGAGCTTATAATGCTACTCGTATTAGACTTGAACTTCTCCGTCAAAACGAGCAACTTTTGATCCATTTTCATCTGTATACACGTTCATCTTGATCTAATGCTACTGCAATTGTTATACTTTCCCATCATCAGAAGGCAGTTTACGGTTTATTTTCGCCGATATAGAAGATGTAGTCACCGAGTTTGTGCCTTTGGATGGAGCTGAAGAAGGGGAAGGCAATTTCTTGGGCAGCATTTGTTCCCAAGTAGAAGCCTTAGGCAATCTTGATCCTTCGGAAAGAACAATGGTAAAAAGCAGAACAAAAATCAGACAGTGCCTCCAAGAACCTGACATGATGAAAATTCAAGAAGATTTTTTTTTTCTTTTTTTGGCAGAGAGACAGAGACTGTTCAAGACTTTTTAAAGAGTTCAGCTTTACATTGGGTTTTTGATGGTTTCTCACAGGAGACATGTTGAGCAATGTTAGAAGGTAGCCAACTTGTTTGTTAGAGTAAAGTTGAGTCAATGGCAGACAATATGGAATTAAGAATTCTACGATGTTCCTGCAGCTAATGTTGTTGCTATAATATTTTAAATACAAAGTAGAAAAAGAACATAAATATATATAGTTCAAAGAGGAAGTTATGGAATGTTGTTTGCTATTGTGGTCCCAAATATGTTCAAGATTAGTGTATTGTATTAGGAGACAATGAGGGAACAAATCTTTGTTGTCAGCCTATCTTAAAGTAAAACAATCAGTATAGCCACTTAGATAATACTGAAGAGAATAAACCAAATGAACATTTAACAATTCAAGATTTTAATTTGCTTTGATCCAACTGTACTAAATGAGTATTACATGCTTATGGTTGCTTCTTGTGATCTTCAAAATACACTAGCATCACTAAGTAAAATTAACATTAGCCATGTAGGATATAACATGAATATCCCATGCTACAAAAAAAGGAAAAAACAAATTTGTGGCGGATAAATACGTTGCAAAATTGTGATGCTTTCATGACGGAATTCATTAATGTTGACAAAACACCATTGCCGCTTTCAAATCTAGAACAAAACAAATACAAAAGTTGTGAGGTTTGGAGGGAATCAATGTTAGGTATTACCTATTTTAAGTTACCATAATTACTTTTATTTTTTCTGAAAGTAAAATATAATTTTTTTTTCATATTTGGCTAACCTCTTTCTTGGATACCCTCTTCTCATATCATAACACAATAATATCAACAATGTAATCGTTTAAGAGTTTTGTTTAGGGAGAGATTTTCACCTAATAGTTTTTTTATACTTTTTTTATATTAGTTTTTAACATGGAGGTCGTTTGACCAAATCATATCAATAATATGTTTATAGTATTATGTTTTTCTTTGTCATTTGAATTATCATTTTCTATGGTTTGCAAACTTTAAACTTCCGTACGCCTTCTCGATTTCGAATCCAACAAATGGTATCAGAGCCTACGGTTCAAAGGTCCAGTGGTTTGGTGAAACGAGATTGAAGAAAAGTTCATGGCAGTTCAAACCAATTTACAACCAATTTGATGATAATAAGGATTTTTGTCGAACTACGTGTGAAGAACAAGTTTCAACTATATTTTTAACATTCTTGCTGCTGCATCTTCAAATATAAAATTAAAATATTACTTTTAAATCAGTTTTTAACCATGATATTTTAAACCTTATTTTTAACCATGGCAAACAGCAGTAATGAAGATTTTGTGAAGAACGAAGTTCATGCATGTGAAGAAGGCGGATCAAGTGAAGAAAATCAACCCAAAAAGGAGAGATTTGTTACGATTTTTGCCCTGATTTTCTTACCTATTTTAAGTTACCATAATTACTTTTATTTTTTCAGAAAGGAAAATATAATCTTTTTCCATATTGGCTAACCTCTTTCTTGGAGGAAAAGATTTTGGAACTCTAAAAATAGAATACCCCTCTTCTCATACCATAACATAATAGTATCCACAATGTAGTTGTTTAAGAGTTTTGTTTAGGGAGATATTTTGTCCTAATAGTTTTTTTATACTTTTGATATTAGTTTTTAATATGTAGGTTGTTTGACCAAACCATATTAATAATATGTTTTTAGTACGTTTTTTTTGTTTGTCGTCTGATTTATCATCTCAAGGTTTGCAAACTATAAGCTTTTACATGATGCCCTCTCGATTTCGAACCCAACAATCGAGAGGATCGGAAGAGGTTCATCCGAATTCATATATAAGGTTAAATAAATTTATTAATGTGTACATAGTAGATGAGGAATTCGTGAGTGCAAATCCTGCCTTCGCCACAAAGAGGAATTAAATGCTATTTAAAAAAAATATTAGGGGTAGGGGTAGAAGAAATTTGGAGGGGATTGTAATGTGGAGAATTGAACCCTTACAAACAAGGTGAGAGTTAAGATAGCCAACCAACCGAGTTACTTAGATTTTCCGGAATTAAATGTTAATTCCAACTCAAAGTAGCAGGACATTTTGAATGAGATAAAGGCATGTGCGAGTAGAAAAATAGTTAAGTTCCTTATAAGCTCATGATCAACTAAACATTAGTGTAGATTCCTCAGTATTAATCATGCAAGCATGCGGCGTCTGCATTTAAAATTGTAAAAAGTATATATAGCTAAGAAGACAGACATTCCATATAAGAGAAAGGCCAACAATTATTTAAGAAATTAAATCCCAAGTAGAAGTAATACACGAAAAATTTTATAGACTTTGCAGCCAACAAAGGGAATTGTTAAACAAGTATGGAAAGATAATGACAGTCGGTAGTGTACGTGCGGTTCAATCATATACTTGAAAGAGAAAAAAAAGTGAATGATTACAGCAACCCTTTGTTTCTGCATAGGGCAACTTGTATTTGTCTAAATTATAAAAAGTTACTAACTCTTTGCTTTGATCATAGGCCAGCTTCTTTTGGTTGAAGCAATATATAGTAATCCATCCGTTCCAATTTCATTTTTTAGTAGTTACTGGTGTTCAGGTCAGTTTTTGTACACCTCAACTAATTTTACGACATATTATCTCCTATCTACAACAGTTGGTATCCACCAAGGCTAGGATAATGAGAAGAAATCATCTAGTATTTTTTTTTTATCTCTGTTGAGATTGGAACCTGAGACCTCATGATTTTCAATCCACTTCATCCAATTTATGTGATGTATTTCAACTGGGCGGGAAATTTAATAAAGGAAAAATATTCAAAATTTGTGGTCTAAAATCGACATTTGTGTGGTCATAAATTATCTCATTAAGGGTAAAATTTAACTCTACGTATAAGCTTAAAGTTATATCATTCTTTTGAAAATATACTAAATATAAAAGCGTGTCATATAAATCAAAACGGAAGAAGTATATAATTGTAAAGAGCGTTCCCGGCAATAGCTCCTTTGTATTGAAGCACAGTTCTCTCTATTTCCATCATTTAATAGAATATGCTTTGGAATAATGAAACAACATACAAGTAGCTAAATAACATAAACTCGAAGAAATGCTCTCGACTGCTACCCCCACAGGCACAGTACTACCCCCTCCCCAACGGAGCCACCGGATCCCCGTCCGATGGAGGTGCGGATGACTGATACTACCATGGAGGACCCCCCTCCAGAAATTCCTTCTTTCAAAGAAATACTCACAGATAAGAGCAATTTACACAACCATTGCTATGGAGAAATTAGTATGCTATGCCCTCCCAACCCTACCGGTACCAAAGAACCCATTTTCTTCACATAGGCGGAGAAGGAAAACATCTACGAACCCTGAATTAGATCCGTTATAGTCAAAGTGAGCGAGAAAAAAGTCACACACCAATTCTTGGGGACAAAACTGATACAGCTCTAGCAACCAAATGAGCCCCTTATACTCATATATCTAGGGTACAATTACTTCACAGTCAAGTTTACAAGAGAGAAAAACACAAACAAGGCCTTGCATGGAGGGCCATGGTTCGTACTAGGAAGTTTCCTGTCGTTAAGGCATTAGGAGCCAAATTTCTCCCCCCAAACATCAACGATTTCGCATTCAGCTATATGGGTGCGTCTACCCCAACTGCCGACTGAATTCTACGATAGATTTGTCCTCAAACAGATCGGTCAAAAGCTAGGTGGGCTGTTGAAAATTAACTTCTGCACTTCTGCAACACTAAGGGGACGTTACGCGAGAATCTGCATTCAAGTTCCACTTAATGTTCCTATGAAGAAATCAATTTATATAGAAGATCATAGACAGGAAGTCATCTATGAGGGAGAAGGGACTTTATGTACAAGATGTGGATGTCTAGGCTACACTTACAACAATTTCCAGGTCCAATCAAGCCAACCAAATGCTTCGCCAACACCACCAACATCACAAGAGGTAAACCCAAATTCGGAAGATGCAGAACCTTGGAAAACTGTAACTTTCAGGTGGAAACGATCCCCAGAAAAAGGGTAAGACCTCAAATTCCCCTCCAGTAGGTATGCACCAACCCATCGCAGGCACCAAGGTAAGTATCTCTACACTCCGAAAAACCAATCGTACTTCTAAGCCTACCCCCGACGCCGGACCTTCGCGCTTAGCCAAAAGCGAAGACCCTTTGACCCAAGCTGACGGAGAAGGTATGCAGGGTCTTCCAGACCCCACGCACAGTAGTATCCCTCACAAATTACTTTCCCCAATAAATGTGCTAACTCAACAAAAGTTTCCACCTAATATTATCAAAGAAAAGTCCAAAATCGATCAAGGCCAAAAAATTGGTCCACTCATACCCCACACGGGTACCCTACCAAAATGCGGGAAATCCTCTCCCAAGGATAACTTGAGAGCAAACCCCTTCATCTCCCAAGAGAATAATCCATCAGTCATAGGGAATTTGCAGAGCCCCTCTTCAATGGATTTTACGGCGAATGTCACTTCCATTAACTCCACTCCAACTAACAACAACACCATTTTATCCAACTTAGCATAATACACATAAGATACTTGCTCTCCTCACAATCTGAGTATCTCATCGAATCACCAAAATGAATCAAATGAACAATGCCATACCATCACTCCCTCTTCCTGGTAACGAATCCACTCTCTGAAGACCATGTTCCCACTTCATGGTTAGAACTCTATCTACATAACTTCCACATTACCCTCAACCTCAAGATAGGGAGCCAGCCAATAGTCACTACCATTTAGGACCCAGTCTTTCTGGCCAATTTGATCAAAGTGGGAATAAACTATGAAGTATCAAACCTGGGGAACCAAGCATGCATGCAAACCATGATTCTGAGTCAAGCATAGGGGCATATGAGCCATATGATGACCCCAGATTACAATGTTGTCATAAACCAGGCTCTCAACAGCCTACCTTTCTTCCCTCCTCAACCATTCATCCTTCTCCTAGTGAGCCCGTAGTTCATTCCTTGGACACCCCTAGGCCATCTGTCTCAAACCCCCCTAACAAGTTTGGTAGAAGGCCTAGAAGGACCAAGTCAAACCCCTATGGGCTCACTCATCTAGTGCAACAAGAAATTGGAAGACCTTTCAGAGAGTCTTGTAGAACCACAAGCACATGTATCAGCACTAGAAAACACCTTTCTGAAAGAGTTCAACAAGCCTACCAGAGAAGCTATTATAGTGTGTTGTCCCATAAATTTGAAGAAGTGCTCTCTGATGTTGAGGGAGGAGAAGAAAAACACCCCCTAGCTGTCCTCTTAAAAACAATCCAACTCAATGAACCTCACCCATTACTGGGCAGAGAAAAGATCCAACACCATCCTCCTCCCCACCCATGACCATGAATAACTTCATCATTTGGAATGTAAGGGGGGCCAATCGTGTAAATTTCAAGAGACACTGTACTGAGATAGTCAAGACATAAAAACCTTCCATGCTCATCCTACTTGAAACCAAGATGACTGAACACAAGGGAATTACTGAGACCCTAGGTTTTGATAGACAACTCCAATCTGCTATTGTTGGAAGATCTGGATGGATTATTATAATGTGGAAGACTGACACTTTGTATCTTAAAGAAATCTCTATCACCCCACAAAGTATCCATGCCATGTTTAAGGTACTCCCCTTCTATCACAACTGGCATATTTCTGCCATTTATGCTAGTACTAACTACTTCACTAGATTAGATCTTTGGGACAGCCTCACCAGAATAGCACAAAACATCAATGGGGACTGGTTTATGGAAAGAGACTTCAATGAAGTTCTCTAAGCAAGTGACACGTGGGGTGGGCAGAGTATTAATAGCTAGAGAGCTGAAGCTCTAAGGCAGTGTTTTAACCTTTGTAATATGGTAGACTTAGGATACAAGGGAAATAGATATACTTGGACTAATAAGAGGTTTAAAAATATACAGAACCTCATTTTTAAAAGGTTGGACAGGTGCCTAGCAATATTCTGAAGCTAGTGTTACTCACCTACCTAAAACTAAGTCTGACCACTGCCCTATGCTTGTCAACATGGACCCTACAAGACTTAGAGGCCCCAGACCCTTTAGAATAGAACCCATGTGGTATGGCCACCTCACCTTCCGAAATATTGTCAGGGATACTTTCTCCCACCGCTCTCCCACACTCCTAACCTCTATCCAAAAGTTGCAGACCTTGGCTTTCTAATGGAACTCTGAAACTTGTGGGAACATATTCAAGAAAATGAGATTGCTTCTTGCTAGAATTAAAGGAGTCCAGAACTCCAACAATTTCCCCACCAGCCATTACCTTCAAAACCTTGAGGAAGATCTACAACTCCAATATGATGGTCTTCTCTAGGTGGAAGAAGAATTCTGGAAAACCAAATCAAGAATCTCCTGGCTCAGCCAAGGAACCTCAAACACCAGGTTTTTCCATGCCTCAACCCTCAATAGGAGAAGGAGGAACAGGATTAACAACATCAAAAAGGTGGATGGCACCTGGCTTACTGATCTCTCTGAAATCTAGGACCACATCACCTTCTTCTTTTTGGGGCTCTATACTACTGACCAAGTTAGCTCCAGCTTCTATCTAAGGGATTTTCTAAACCATCCTGGACCTACACTCATCCGCAAAGCTAACTCCACTTTGGATGAGCCCCTGAGGGACTCTGAAATACTTTAAGCTATCAAGTCTTTAAAACCCCATAAAGTCATTGCCTTCTGCAAAGAAGTGTTTAAGACCAGAACAATGGACCCTGAGATGAACAAAACTCTTCTTTGCCTGATCCCAAAAACTGCTAATGTTAATACCATAAAAAATTTTAGACCCATTGGTCTCTGCAATACCAGCTATAAGCTAATCACCAAAATAATTATGAATAGACTCAAACCTTTCTTGCCCCACATCATAGGGCCTAGCTAAGCCAACTTCCTTTTTAATAGGAGGGCCTCTGATAATGACATCATTATTCAGGAATTCATAACTCACTTCTTTAAGATGAAGGGCAGAGTTGGGAATATGATCCTTAAAATTGACCCAGAAAAGGCTTTTAATAGGATAGAGTGGCCCTTCATTAATAAAACCCTCACACTCTTCCATCTACCAACAAAACTCATATCTCTGATTATGTCCTATATGACCAGTAACAACATATCTATTCTGATTAATGGTGACAAAACTACGACCTTCAAACCCACCAGGGGCATCAGGCAAGGGGACCTTCTCTCACCCTACATCTTTATTCTTTGCATGAAGAGGATATCTAGAGACATTGATGCTCAAGTCTCAGCAAAATTATGGAATCCCATCTCTATATGCTAAAGTGTCCCAAAATATCCCATCTATTTTTTGCTGATGATCTAATCATCTTCTTCAAAGCACTACTGAGGACAGTGAAACTATAATCAGAGTCCTCAACAAATTATTTCAAGCATTAGGATAGAAAATCAATACCCAAAAATCCAAATGTGTCTTCTCCAAAAACTGCAACATCCAAGTTGCCAACTAGTGCTCCACCATTCTTCACATACAACCCAACACTTCCTTTGGGAAACACCTTGGGTTCCCATCCTGAACTCCAAACCCAAGCATGTAGACTTTCAATACATCATTGACAACATGCATAATAAGCTTGCAAGACGAAAAACCAAAATGCTTAATATGACTGGTAGAACAACCCTCACCAAAGCTACCCTTGGTAGCATCTCCAACCATGTCATACAATACATTCAACTTCCCAAGAAGTCCAACACAATGTTAGATCAAATCCAAAGAAACTTCCTCTGGGGTACTACCTCTGAGAAAATAAAAATTCACTTGATCAGTTGGGATACCATCACCTCTCATAAGGAAGAGGGTGGGCTTAGTCTCAGGAAAAGATGCCTTAAGAATAAAGCCATTTATGCCAGCTTGGCTTGAAGAATGTACCACAACCCTCATACTCTATGGGCTTGAGTTCTCTATAAAAATTACTGCCGTCCTCTCCCTAGAGAACGAAAAACAAGAATCTCCTCTAGGACCTAGAAATGCATCAAGCAGGGATGGGCCATATACTCCAAAAGCATCAGATGGAGTCCACATAATGGGATCAAGATTAACTTCTTCCATGATAAGTGGATCCCTAACCACAAATCATTAATAAGCTACATCCATGGCCCTCTCACTATTGCAGACACCAACAAAAAGGATGTTGAAATCTATTAAAATGGCCAATGGAATTTGCACACTCTCTCAATAACCTTTCCTGACCACATTCACCAGGCCATCAAGTCCACTTTTTCCTGGGATAAAACTTACAAAGGCACTTTCTCAATTGCATCAACCTACCAGTCCATCTCTGAATCAAATAACCCTCACCATGTAGTCACTTTCAATTGGATTTAGAAATTGCATACACCAAATAAGCTAAAAAAAAATTCCTCTGGCTATTTCAACATAAAAGACTCCCCACTAACAAATTCATGCATAGCATTGGGATCTCTAACAGCCCCATGTGTCATTGCTGTGACACCAACCAGGAGGACTCCAACCATACCTTCTTCTACTGTACCAATGCTACTTTCTTTTGGGGTAGACTAGTCTCTAGGAATACCTATCTTATCCATCGACTTCTTCATTTTAACTATCTAAAACTATCGCAACACTTGGGAGAGCATAAAAAATAAACCTTTCAACTATGGGTTGACTTGGAATGATGTCATTCCCTTTGCACTGTGGACCTTATGGCTCAACAAAAACAATAACTTATTCGACCAAAAGAAGGAGCCTGCAAATGAGCAACTGGCCATTCAATGGGCCATGGAATTCTACTACATGGGGAGAAAGCAGAAGGATAAAACTATCAGTTGTATCACTATCCCTTTAAAATAGGAACCCCTACTACCAGGGGTTTTTAAACTTAACACGGATAGCTCTTCTAATTCTTAAAACGTAGGAGGTGTAGGTGGGGTCTTTTGGAACCATAGAGGGGAATGGATTAAGGGATACTCAAAATACCTCATCAACAGCTCCCCCATCCAAGCTGAACTAATTACTTTATTTGAAGGCTTGAAACTGGCAAAAATCCACTCCTTGTGGCCTTTACTAGTTGAGACAGATGCACTTGAAGTGATCAATCTATTCAACACTGATACTAACAAACATAGAAACATTGTTAATAAATGCAGGTTATTGATGACCCATATACAAGTCATAGAACTGAAGCATGCTTGGAGGGAGCAAAATAGGCTAGCAGATAGCTTAGCCAAACAAGGGATGACAGGTGTTCAAAATGCAGACCTACAAGTTTTTGAAGTCCCTCCTCTATATGCTTTAGATACCTTCCAAGCAGATAGTCTAGGAACTTATTTTGACAGATAATTTAGAATTTGTGACATTAACGTACATGGGTAAAACTCTAACGCCATGTATCATCCCTTAATCTCTTAATTTAAATGCAACTTCTTATTTACCAAAAAAAAGAATATTCTTTGTTTTTTTTTTTCAAAATGCCCCTTACTTTAGCAGTGTCATGTATAGGAATACAAATTCTCATTATCTTTCATTCCTAACAAATTGTGAAATTCAATCATTTTTTAATCACTGCTAATATTGAAAGTATAAGAGGGGATAAATTGTATGTTTAGTAAAATTTAGCTAGTTAACTATCGTTTGGACTCAGTCGACTGATGACGAGACAACTTGCAAATAATTATTAATCTTTTACATAAATATTCAACATGAAGAAATATAATATGAGCGTACAAAATAAATGACATCAGAATTTTTATACTAGTTCGGAACCAATATGATATTCTACTTTAGTTTTCTTAGATTGCAATAAGGTTCTCTCTTTAAACTATTTGTAACTTGAATTAAGTATAGCCTTAGTATTTTTTTGCGTTCACCATCAATGTTTACAAGGTTGGTTTACACTCACTAACCAACAAGGAACATGGGTTGATTTTCACTTGCTCACCAACAACGACTCTTCGCTTTTCACTCACTCACCAAAGAAATAATAGTGACACAACCTCTCAATATAATGCCTCACCAAATAATATTTCTTTCTCTCTTCTCTTTTTTAACTACATAGTAAATCGATAATGAATTACAATGCTTATGAAGAGTAGAATAAAGAAACTTGAGAGTGGTTAAGACAAAAGTAAGTGTGGTTGTGTATGTCTTCACAAATTAATTCTTGTATTCATAGAACTTATAATGCTCCCTTGAATCTTTAAACAATCTATGCAGATTTTCTTCTTGATCTTGTGTAATCAAAAAAGATTTTGCATCATAAAAAATATTGATTGTTGTTGATTCTCTTTCTCCTCTTTACAAGGCAAGTTATGATAGTTGCACCTCTTATTCTTGATTTTCTTCATTCACGTCCTATACAGATTTGATTAGTTTTCTTATAAATATTGTAATAATGGATCTCTTGATATTTTAAATAACTTCAAACGTGGTTTTACCTTAAGATTAATCTTCTATCTATACCTCCTTATTATTGATTTTATAAAATATTTTAGTAAATAATCTCAGATAATTTTTTTTATTGTCTTAATAATTTCTGCCATGGTACGTGCGATCTCATATCACATAATAAATATTTTCATTCTTGGACTGATGATGTAATATTCCGTGATCAATATTTGTTTCTCGAAATAATTCATGTTATTTTCTTTAAATAAGTATTTAATAATATTTTTGAATATTTTCTTTCTATTTGTGTGCCAACAATATATCTTTCAACATCTTAATTTTCATTACTTTGTAGCGTAAATTCAGTTGCTTTCTTTAATAGATATAGATATCAAATATAAAAATCTCTATAGAATATCTTATTTCCAAATAAACAAATGTTTTTCCCTATAATTTCTCTATACTCTTTTTTTAGCTTGTACAAATATGAGCTCTTATTTTGCAACCCAAGAGAATTTCAAGATCCTTTTCATTTCACCTTGGATATTGATTTGAATGTAAACACATTCATCTTCTTGATTTTGAATTTCGATCACTTTGAATGTTGACTCTTTTGTGAACTTAATTATTGGGCGTTCCTTAAGTAACAAATTGATCTTGACTTTTTGTTATTTAGAATACTTCCTTCCACAAGATTGTAATAAGTATTGTTTTCATGAGTTTTGTATCTTGATTTGAGCAAGTCACATCCTTTCTTATCTTCTTCTCAATATTTTTTTCTTTATCAAGTAAACCTTGATTTGGACAAGTCTTTTTCTTTCATATATTCTCTCATAATATCTTTTATTCTATATTTGCTTTTATCTTTACCAAACCATTCTTCATCAAATAAACTTGTACAAATCACCAAATCATATTATGTGTGAATATGATGGCCTTTTCAAGAATGAGGAAGACTCCTGAAATGTCAAGTCTAGAATTAGCTGAATATCAGATTGAGATGCCAACACCTCTTTTTTTTATGCCTCCACTCTTAGCAAGAGAAAGAGAAACATGGTTGTCTCTATTATGGATAAGGTTGGTAACACCCTCCAACAAGGGGAGGAGTTCACAGAGCACATCCTTCTTTTCATCACCAATCTCTATACCATAAAGTAAATATCTTCCTTATTTACTAGCTATAACTATAATGGGGACAACTCTACCTCACTCAGGAAGATAAAAGATAAGTTGGATGCTCCTCTAAGGGAAATTAAGATTCTTTTAGCTCTAAAATCTTTCAAACTTTACAAAGTCCTTAGCTTTCATGGCCTTCATCCCATGGTCTACCAAAGGTACTGGAACCTGGTAGGGTATAAATCATGGAATTTTTCCAAAAGGTTTTTTCCATCTCCATAATTCTTACAGATAATAATGCCATCCTTCTCTGTCTTATCCCCAAGTGCATCAATGCAAGCACGATGGAAAACTTCAAGCCCATATGTTTGTATAACACTAACTATAAGTTGGTCGCCAAAATCATAGTTAATAAGATCAAACCTTTCCTTCATATATCATGGGCCTTAGTTAAGCTAGTTTGTTGCTACTAGAAGAGCCAGTAATCATGCCAACATTGTCCAAGAATATATCTCCCACTTTAAGAGGATGAAAGGAAAACAACCCAACATGATCCTTAAAATTGACTTAGGAAAAACTTTTGATAGGTTAGAGTGGTATTTTATCAGGAATACTTCTCTTTTTCAATTTTCCTCCCAATCTAACTAGGCTCATTATGTCATTTGTTTCCTCTAGCTCTATCTCCATATTGGTAAATGGAAAGAAAACTCCCTTTTTTTCCAGCCTACTAGAGGAATTAGACAAGGGGACCCTATTTCCCCTACCTCTTTTTCCTCTTTATAAAGAGATTGTCTAAGAACATTGATACTGCTGTAAGATCTAAAACATGGACCCTATCAGCATTATTATTAGTGGCCTCAAAATCTCTCTAATATTTTTTAATTTACTGATGATCTCACTTTGTTTTTCAGAGATAACTAAGTTAATGTTCTTCAATAACCAATATCCTGAGTTAGTTCTGTAGCTAATCTGTCCAAAAAGTCAACAACGCAAAATCCAAAATTATTTTCTCTGGGAATTGCAATGCTGACACTTCTTCCCTATGCTAAAACCTTCTAAGCATCAGTGTCAGTATTGACTTTAATAAATATGTATGGTATCCCATCTTTAATAAAAATCCTAATAACAATGACTTCTAATTCATATTATTCAAGATGTATAACAAACTTACTGGCTAAAGTCTAGGAGAACTGTTCTTGCAAAATCCATTCTCAATAGCATTCCCACCCACACCATGCAATATATCACACTGCCTACTAGAAGTACTAACAGTATCAATAAAATCCAAAGGGATTTTATCTGAGGAAGCAATGTTAATAATAAAAAAATCTATCCTTTCGGTTGGGATACAATTACAAAGAAAAAAAATCCATGGATCCTAGGTTGGCAAAAATCTGAGCTTAAAAATAAAGCCCTGTACGCTAGCTTGGCATGGAGAATCTCCCAAATTCCTAACAGTCTTTAGGCCCAAATCCTCATAACCAAGTACCATAAGCCTATTAAAACTAGGAGAGGGAAGGGTATTGTGTCTAGAACTTGGATGAACATTTAGAATGGGTAGAAAGACTGTTCTCTTAGATGGTCCTGAAATATCTAAAGAAGAGATAAAGTGAGATTGATTATTGATAACTGGATACCTCAACTGAGTGCTTTGAGGGGTATCATTAATGAAGCTCTAACCATCAAAGATATCTTTATTAATGGCATTTGGAACCTCTGAAAAATCTTTTTTGAGCTGCCCCAAAATACTATCCACATCCGCACACCTATCCTCTCACTTTGGATAATAATAAAAAAGATACTCCCATCTGGTGTCCTACTAGTAATGGACTCTTTAAAACTGACAATGCTTATGACAGTCTCAAAAAGGACTATAGTATTTAAGTAGAGGGAGAAGCATCCAACTATCATCATATTTGGATAACCTCTTGCCCAAACAAAATCAAAACCTTTCTTTGGTTCATGCATCATGGTAGGACGCCTACTAATTACTACCTTCATAGAATTGTTCTGAACATTCTTGATGAATATTGCTACTGTAATGCACCCCAAGAAAACATAGAGCAAATCTTTTTCCACTTCCCTAATGCTACTCAGTTGATATGCCCAAATTACACCTCTCTTACGAGAGAGTAAGCAGTTGTTATCAAATATATAACCCAACTAGATTGGGGTCAAATTAAACAGGGAATATGGTGTTAATTTAAGTTATTCGTGAATCAATCGACTGATAGTTAATAGATTTCTGTAAATGGGGGTTTCAGAGATTAAACAGAAGTTATTGTTCACTTCTATTTAACAGCTTGCAACTAATATTTTCAATGAATCAAATTAATATTAAGGGAAAACCAGAGTTATGTTCACTATGAGTATTGGCACTTGATGTACATTAGTTATGGCTCAAGATTCTTATGACATGTAGGAACAGTAGACTATCACTATCAAAGAACTATCTAAATGTCTCTCAACCTATTTAGACATTCAATTACCTAGTTCTTTCTAACTTGGGAAATTCGTATACTTAACTAGATTTTATCTCGAGTTAATTAACCTTGTTATAGTGTTAATCATTGGATGAAAGTTTAATGCTTCCAAATCCCCGTCGATAACTCACTTCCTATTAGATTGATTTTTTACTTCAAATAAATTAATAATTAGATCTAATCTATTGTTTTCAACCAATAAATAACATGCACAACAGAAGAATTATCAAGAAGTTCTTAGTACCTTAAGAATCTTGATCAACTAATGAATTTACAAGACCAAACTCATAGATCCCACAACTCGGGTGAAGAAGATTACCTACTCATGATATAAAGAGTAATAACATATACTGAATTCATAATTCGATAGTTGTTAACTTACAAACGATGAAGATATTTGATTGTTCCTCCTTTTAAATCAGAAGAGAATTCTCAAAACCACAATCAGAGAAAACTATTGAAAAGCTGCTATTTTACGTAAGTTTCAAGATGCCATTGAAAATCTAAAACTTTCCCTTAAATACTCAAGCTAATTTTGGAGTCAAATTTCAAATTTCAATTTTTTTGTGCATAGCTGATGGCCTTCTCTGACTGCTTATCAAAGAGTTGATGACTTATCAGACCAAGTCGTCAACTCCTTTTTTGAATTTATGTTTGTTGCCTACAGGTTACGACCTAATCTGACGGCCTATCAGGAGGTTGATGACTTATCAGGTTAAGTCATCAACTTTTCACTTTAGCTCCTACACACTGACTTCAACTGACGACGTATCTGACGGCTTATCACAAAGTTGACGACTTATCAAATAAGTCGTCAACTATAATCTTCATATCTACTTTCTCAAAATTCGTCCTTCTTGACGTAGTTGTCATAGGTTTTCATGCATCTTGACTTACCTATAATATCACAGAGAATATAATCAAAAATGAAAAAAGTTTCTTAAAAATTAACAATTATTTCGAGTTAAAGGCCTTAGATATGCTAGCACAAAGCTCGCGCATCAACACCCTCAACTTCAAACAACTTCTTGTCCTCAAGAAGCTGACATAGTACAATACTACGATAATTAACCAAGAGAATGTCAAGTATATATGACAGTCAATCATCAAATTTTTGCTCAAAGTACATTACCCTCTCCAAGTCCAACTGTGTGTATTCATGAAGAACAACAATGTGAAACAAGGGAATCAAGATATGACATCTCATTAGCAACAACAACCATGCATATGTACAGGTTACACTACCCAAATAAATAAGCAGCTAGCAATAAAACCCAAGTGCCCTTACAACAAAGAAGTCCCTCCTCATTCAAACATGAAATCAAGTACATCAAAGTAGGGACAACCAAGAGACACTCACTCTCAGAAAGAAGTTTCAGTCAATGTGTGGCAAATACCATAATCTTTCCCTTATTTCATTGCCGAAGCTTTCAGACAGTTAAGTTAGGATCATTATAGGACTTTTCTTCGGCTTTGTAATGTAGGCTTGGGGCTAGTATAATACACAAGGATATTTAAAGTGACTAAGCCTCCTTGGCACTACACTATTTTTAGGGTCTCACTTGTTAACATTTACTTTATTTCTCCCTTTCTTTATTAAAGCATACTCAGGTTAGGTGCAGTCTTTTAGTCTTTTACTTTTTTTTACAACTTTTCTTTTTTTATTCTTTTTCTACCACACCCAGCCTTGCATTCTTTTCTCTTATTTTACCCATGTTCATACTCATTTTAGATCACGCACCCCTATGATAGTCACTCCCAACTTAGGTTATTTGCCTAAGTCAAAGTGCACAATATCCAAGGAGGATCAAGGCTAAAACAGGTTCATTATGATACAAATGGAAAGGTGACAGGTTTAACAAAAAAAATAGGTATACCGGCTCAAAATCGGGATCAAGGGGTATTATTCACACATGGAAGGTTATTTAGGCTAAAAGTGGACTCATATCAAAAATGTCCTATGATCTTTTCCTAATCACTATCCTACAACCTCGATAAGACTAACTGAGCAAGTTCTGGATTTAACACAGAGAGAGAACTTGGTAATATCTCACACACACTTGGCACAAAGATACATCACAGGCCACTACCTATTTGGTTTATGCAATTGTTACCAATAATTATCATGTCTCTAATACCAATGCCACAACAAGATTCACAATAGTCGCATGTAGATACATATCACACAGTTGCAATATACATACTCAGAGAGGTATTTATCATTCAAAAAATAATGTTTACTACCGTATAAACTTATTTATCTCCTAGTTAACCACAAAACAACATGAAACAAACACAAACACAAACAACAAGCCTAAATATATCGGTTCACTAAGTAACACTCAAGGGTATAAAACACAGAAAATATACCCTTGAGGTTGCAAGTACCCCCACCCCCACAGAAAAGAACATGCATTGGCCTCAATGCATATCTAACAACCTAAAATAACAAGGGATAGCAATACATATCTAACAACCTAAAACAACAAGGGATAGGATATACCTGCAGCACTTCAAGCACGTGAATCATGAGTTGCTGACTTTGCTGCTGCATCATCAGCTAAAACAATCACATCAATAGTATCAGGCTGTGCTGACATATCTTCCATAGTGGTTGGCGAAGTAAAAACTCTCCAACATTCTCACCAACATTCAACAGAGGCCTACTAGTTGAGGTACCCACAACCCCCGCTCTTAGTGCGTCTTCCACTAGCTCACCCTCTGCTTTCGATATTTGTATCACCTTTTTATATTTTATTTCTCTGTCTTTTTCTTTGCTTTCTTTTCTACTCTCTTTTCTTCATCGCTATCAATTCTTTTTCTCTTGCCTTTATTTTTTATCGCCCTTTTTTTTCTCTTTTCTTCACTGGTTTTCCAGTAATGTCAAATAGAGGGCCTTCATCTTTAGATTTTTCATTAGTAGGGTCTGAAGGCAACATAATTTAGTGACACTGCATTGCCACAATATCAACTTTCACCTTATTCAAAGTTGTTTTGAAATCTACAAGATTTGGGGTCGACATCTCACTCAACCTTGTATTAAGAAGGTTCTCCAACTCATCAACATGACTATGAAAAGTTTGGAAGGGTTCAATTGCCACTTTAATTCTTGTATCCATTTTAGATTCAAATTGGCTAGCAAATAAATTCAACTGTGCCTCGAATCTCTTCCCTTGCTTCACCATTTTCCTAAAATTAAGAAGAGTAAAGAAATACTCCGACACTGGTACTGCAACTATAAGGTTCTCTTCACTCTCATACACTGAAGATGTCCTTGTAGAAGATGTTGCCTGTACAGCTTTAGGAATTGACACTTCCACATTTGGTGTTGAACTAGTATTAGTGGCAGCTATTTGCACTTCATCAGTCCTGACTGGTTCATTTTCATCCCTGCTCCTTTGCCTAACACTAGCCTAGGCTGATTTTTATCATACTTGATGGGATTGTGAATTTTCTGAGCAGGAATCTCTTGATCTACGCCTAAAATCTCAGGTACATGAGCAGCCTCACATAGCTTCGTAACTAGATAAGAAAAGAGATATGTAGTATTGGGTCTTATTGCCCGAATCTTTATTTCATCTGCAATAATTTCCCCAAAGTTCAAGGGAATCTTAGACATTAAACTTTCCACTAAAACTACCCTATCTTCACTAATAATGTTGTCTCCAACTGTTGGAATCAATCTAGATCGTACTACGCCCCACCAAAATCTTGCCTCTTGAGTCAGTGAGGCCTTAAAGATCCTTTCATTTGCATTTGTCAACCATTTCGGTTGTCCCTCAGCTATAATATTTGCCAACCAAGGACGTTGTTTGCTCTTTCCTTCATCCTATAATAGAATTCTGGAGAAGTGGATGAAGGGGTAAAGTGTGGGTATGGAAAAATCTATTGATAGTGTTGTCAGAGAGATCCACCATTACTCCCCTTACTGGATTCTTATTCATGTTGGGCATGTCTACAACTTTCTCTTATTTCTTACACATATTCTCCAGTGTAGCCTGGTAGTTTGAGTAAACTCCTGAACTAGTGTGGGGCAGAATGATTCACTTCCCTTTATGGTCCATCCCAAATCATAGTCTTTGAATGCTTTTTCTATTTAGGGTTACTTGTTCAGCCCAGTAGTGATGATCCTCATATTTTCACATATCGGCCGCTTAATACTTCTTATTTTTGTTCTTTTCATTCTTCCATGGTAGATTGTGTCTGCTCCAGGAACCTGCCATCTGATACTTTCTCGAATACTAGGATTTTTTCATCTAATCATGTCTCCCCTTATCTGAGAATCTTCTCTAGTTGGGTGTTCATAAGCAGGATGTTCTGTTGAAGGTTCCTTGGAGTTGGGCTGCTCTGAATATGTATGTCAGATGGAGAGGTTTTTTCCTCCTCAGTCTTAAGTTCTTTAACCACCTCTTCCTCAGGTTGTGGAAGAGGTTCATCTATCTTTAGACTCTGCCTTTTGTTGCGTCTCTGCAGTTGTGGTACCTCTTCCTCACTTTTAGATTCGTTGAGGAGTCTTCGAGTTAAGTTCTCCTTAGTCACCTTCTTATCACCTTTCTTTGGTTTTCCTTTAGGAGGCATAATCAATTCTGCAGCAAGGACAAAAAGAAATAATCACTTAATACACAAGAGCAAATAATCTATCAAAAGCTAATCAATTCCAATGCCACGCTTGAAAGGTTTTTATCACTGTCATTGAGCAAGGGTGTGATGACTTGGTCTGATAAGCCGTCACTTAAGTGATAGCCCATTAACCAAGTCATCAGCTTAAGCAGAATATGACCCATTTGAACAACAAATGATGGCTTGGTCTGATAAGCTGTCACTTATGTGATAGCCTATCAGCCAAGTCGTTAGCTTCAGGCAGAATGTAACTAATTTGAACAACAAGTGATGACTTGGTATGAGAAGCCGTAACTTATATATAGCTCATCAGCCAGGTCATCGTCCCAAAACAGAATCATCAGCCCACTTTTCTTTCTTTGAGGACTTTTCAACATAGTCATCATTCAACATCATACTTTCCAACATGTAGAATTCAATTCTTAGGCTGAAATTTCAAACTTTATTGCTCAATTCAGAACTGGTAACCCTAGTTTTCAGTTTCAACAAGAACTCATACCCAAATTCAACTCAATAAGCTTGAAAATCTAGAATTCAATGAATTTTTACCTATCAATGGTACAATTTTTGAATTTAACAAGTATTTGTTCATGGACACTTTTAGTTATGCAAGATGTAATCGATCTTGGGTGACCAAGTCACTATACATCACTTAAAATTGATCATAGACATTTCAAAGACTATAAATTTTACATTTTTGGGTAATCATTACTCACTAATGAAAAAGAGTCAATCTTGAAACATACCTCTTAGTCGACTCAAGTTCCAGGCTTCCCTTGTGAGGGTTTTCAAGTTGCTTAGACAAGAAAAAATGAGATTGACTGGTTTCTCAGAGAAGGAGAAGAAAAATTTTTGTACCCCTTTTTCACGTGGCTTAGAGAAGATGAAGAGAAAGTAGAATTTTGGCTTTTGCAAAGAAAACCAACGGGCAAGGCGAAGTGTTTGCAATTACATAGCCTATTTTATTTGTTTTCTATAATCATTTACCAAGTAATAATTAAAAAGAAATTACAGATAATAAACTAATAATGGAAAGAAAATACACTAAAAAAAATAGAGTTTGGAATGTGAAAAGATTAAGGTTAAAGTATGTGGGTCAAGTCAGGATGTCTTCTCTAGGCCCAAAATTACGTGATGGCTTATCACTTAGTTGATAGCCCATCACATTTCATCATCACCTTAAGGTAGAATGGTTCCCCATTTTGGGTCTTCTGACGACCAGGTGCGACGGTTTATCATAAGTATGATAGCGTATCAACCTTGGTCATTAGCTCTATCCAGATTATACCTCAATATTGACTTAACTGACGACCTTGCATGATGCCTTATCATGAGGGTGATGACTTATCAGCTCTGGTCGTCACCTTTATCCAGAATGATGCCCCTTTTTTCTCAAGTTGACGACATCAAGTGATACATCATGAACTGGCTAATAACCCGTCAGCTTTGGTCGTCAGTTCCACTTTACTGACAACATCTATTTCACCTTAATCCTTGCACACCTAAACAACTCATTGCAATCACACACTTTAAAAACAAAAAAAACATACTTACAACATACAAATTTAGGTTGCCTCCCAATTGGGCCTGATTTACTGTCGTGGTACAACTTAGCTATCTCGACTACTCAGACTTCATCGAGATACATAGTGGATAATATCCTTGCATCCCCTATTGGACCAACATAGATCTTGACTCTTTGCCCATTAACTTTGAATAGACTTTTGTCTTTACCTTCGAGTTCCACCACACCTGATGAAAAATCTTTACTTACTTTGAACGACCCATACCATCTTGATTTTTATTTGGCCAGAAAAAGTTTAAGCCAAGAGTTGAACAACTACACCCAATCACCAGCTTTAAAATCTCTCTTCTGTATTCTTCAGTCATGGTAATTCTTCATTCTTTCTTTGTACAAATCAGCTCTTTCGTAGGCTCCAAGACTGAATTCATCCATTTTATTTAGTTGGCCCAATCTTAACTCATCTTCTTATTTTCAATTCATGTTCAGTCATTTAAGAGCCCACAAGGCCTTGTGCTCTATCTTAACCGTAAGGTGACACACTTTTCCATACACCAGCTGATATGATGACATCCCAGTAGGTGTCTTGAAAGAAGTTTGATATGCCCACTAGGAATCATCGGTCTTTCGAGACCAATCTTTTTGGCTTACATTCACCATTTTAGCTAAAATTACTTTTATCTCCCTATTCAAAACTTCCACTTGCCCACTGGTTTGTGGGTGATATGGAGTAGCAACCTTATGCTGCTTTACACTGTATTTCAACAAAGCAACCCAGAATGTTTTGTTGCAGAAGTGGGATCCCCCATCGCTAATGATAGTTCTTGGGACTCCAAAATGAGAGAAGATGTTCCTTTTTACAAAAGCCACCACTCTCTTGCCTTCATTATCGGCCAAAGCAACTGTTTTAACCCATTTGGACACATAGTCCACAGCTACAAAGATATATTTTAGTCCATAAGAGATCACAAACTTCCCTATGAAATCGACACCCCAGACATCAAATAGTTCAACTTCCAACATCTTCGCTATGGGCATCTTATGATGCTTCGATATTGACCCTTATCTTTGGCATTGGTCATATTTCCTCATGAACTCATATGTGTCCCCGAATAGGGTTGGCCAATAGTAGCCACTCTATAACACCTTTCTTGAAATACGATCACCTGCATAGTGACCTCTAACCAGAGAAGTGTAACAAGCTTCTAGAATACTCAGCATGTCCACCTCCAGGATACACCACCTAATAATATTATTCGTACACCTCTGAAATAAATATGGCTCATCCCAAAAGTATTGTGTAACATCATGAAGAAACTCCTTTCTTTGGTGAAATAAAAGATTCTTTGAGATAATCTCACTCACCACATAATGTGCAAAGTCTGTGTACCAAGGTACTCATTCAAGCACAGCAACCAAGATTTTCTCATCCAAAAATGGATCATCAATTTCGAGCTCATCTTTGACTGCTTGATCTCCATCAAGTCTAGACAAGTAATCTATAACTTGATTTTTGCATCCTTTTTGATGTTTGACTTCAATGTCAAACTCTTAAAGAAGAAGCACCTACGTGATTAGCCTTGGCTTTGCATCCTTCTTTGACATCAAATACCTCAAAGCAGCATGGTTTGTATGCACTACCACTTTAGTCCCCAATAAGTAAGCATGAAACTTCTCAAATGCATAAACTACCCCAAAAAGTTCCTGCTCAGTCACAGTGTAATTTTTTTGGGCCCCATTCAATGCTTTGCTTACTTAGTAAATAGGATAAAATAGCTTATCTTTCTTTTGGACAAGCACATCCCAAAGTGCTACTTCGCTTGCGTCACACATAATTTCAAATGGTTTTAACCAATCTGGTGCAACAATGATTGGTGCAACAACTAGCTTCTCCTTATGGCAATCAAATACCTTCTTTCACTTATCGTTAATTATGAATTTGGTCTCCTTCTCCAAAAACTTGCACATTGGGTTTGCAATTTTGGAGAAGTCTTTTATAAATCGCTGATAGAAGCCTGTATGACCAAGGAAACTCCACACTTCCTTTACTGAAATAGGGGGTGGTAGTTTCTTAATAACTTTGATTTTGCCTCAATCAACTTCGATTTCCTCAGTTGAAATTTTGTGACCAAGAACAATGCCCTCCTTCACCATGAAGTGGTATTTTTCCCAATTTAACACCAATTTGAACTCCTCGCATCTTTGCATTACTCTACTCAGATTAACCAGACACAACTCAAAAGAATCAGCTACCACTGAGAAGTCATCCGTAAACACCTCCAAGGTGTCCTCCACCATATCCGAAAAGATAGACATCATGTATCATTGAAAAGTTTTAGGTGTATTACACAAACCAAACGACATTTGCTTACAAGAAAAAGTACCATACGGGAAAGTGAAAGTCATTTTTGCCTGATCCTCTAGAGCAATATAAATTTGGTTGTATACCAAATACCCATCCAAGAAACAATACCAACCTCTTTCCGCTAATCGATCAAGCATTTGATCCATTAAAGGCATCGAAAAGTGGTCCTTCAGAGTCCATGAGTTGAGCTTGTGATAGTCCATGCAAACTCTCCACCCTGTAACTAGCCTGAGTGGAATCAAATCATTCTTTTTATTTTCCACTAAAGTTATGCCCCCCTTCTTGGGCACATATTTGATGGGGCTTACCCATTTACTATCCAAGATGGGATATACAACTCCTACATTGAGCCATGATCTCCTTCTTAACCACTTCTTGTATTGGTGGATTAAGGCGACGTTGGTGCTCAATGGTTGGTATGCAATCCTCCTCAAGCTGAATCTTGTGAGTATAAATACCAAAAGGAATACCAATGATATTGGCAATAGTCCAACCAATATCCCTTTTATATCTTCCAAGCTCATAGATAAGTACCTCAAGTACGTCATACAATATTCCCACTGGCCACTTCCCCGACCTGTCTTCCATCACTTATTGCATATTTGTGGGTGTAGGATCTCCTAAACCCAACTTCTTAAAAACAACAAGGGGCATCAAGTTAATACTTGTTCCCAAATCGTATAACGTCTTAGCAAAATAAAGAGAACCGATAGTGCAAGGGATAGTGAATGCTCCTGAGTCTACTTTCTTTTACACCAAGGACCTTGTTGAAATGGCACTACAATGGTGAATATTATCCACTAGTTCGTAACTCACCATTCTCTTCTTCATCACAAGGTCTTTCATAAATTTAGCATATCTAGGCATCTGCTCCATTGCCTCAACCAAGGGTACATTCACTGTCAGCTGCTTCAGTATTGCCATAAATTTACAAGACTTTGTGTCATCTTCCTTCTTTTTCAATCGATGGGGAAAGGGTGGCAGTGGTTTTGGGAGAGTAGTAACCACCGCCTTCTTTTTCTGATCCTTCTATTTTTTTAACTCTTTAACCTGTTGATAGTTAAATGTGTTCGCATTACCATCCAGCTTCTCAAACTCCACTGGATGGGTTTCATCATCTTCTGTACTATCTTCAATCACATCATTAATCACACCTTTTCCCACAGAAGGGCCAGGTAATACTTTACTACTCCGAGTGGTAATTTCCATGCAAGAGCCATCATTATGAGGATTTTGCATTGTGTCACTTGGCAGTGTACCACTCTTCCTCTGATTAAGTTCCGCTAAGATTTGGCTCATCTACTACTCTAACTATTTGATAGAAGTTGAATGCAACTTTACTAGATGACTCATGGTTGAAAAGTCACTCTTTATCGTTGTCACCCCAGTATTGGTCGCCTCAACTCCCTTTAGTAGTTTCTCCATTATGTCCTCCATGGATGTTTTGCCTGAACTGGTAGTAGCATTATCTTGTTTTCCAAGAGGTACATATAGTCCACTCCTATCATTCTTGTTCTTACAACTTTTTTGCTCTCTATCCTTGTAATCAACTTTGTCATAATAGTTCCGACCTTGATTCCTGATGTTTCAGCTTTCGACGGAATATTTTACATCATTTTCTTGAGAAGGTTGTATGTTTTCAAGTAACTAAGGTTGTGTTTTATGTTGATTTTTAATGTTTCAGGGTAAGGATCTAGATGAAGAAAAAGTCTCAGAGAAGTGGCAAAAAAACACTTTTGATGATCAAAATGGTGGACCGTCAGTCTTGCGACGGATCACCAACTTGACCGTCAGGCCTAAACAGAACCCAAGACTTCAGGACTTGTAGCGATGGACCAAATGATAGACCGCCAATCTTGCAACGGACCACCAATTTGGCCGCCAGTGTCATCCAGAACTAGGCTCGCTGAAGGACTCAGCGATGGACTAAATGGTGGACCGTCAGTCTTACGACGGACCACCAATTTGTCCGTTAGTCTTATCCAGAAAGTGACCTTCCCGGATTAGAAGCAACGGGCCAAATGGTGGACCATCAACCTTGCAACGGACCACCAATTTGGTCATCACTTTGGATGCGAATTTTATGATTTCGAATTTTAAATCCTTTTAGCTGGGAACAAATAAATACCAAGTATTAGGGTTTAGTAGGCATCTTTGTCTTCAGTTTCATACTTTATCTTCTATTGAGAACTTTTTACTACTTTTCATTGAGATTTGAATCTAGAGATTGAGATGCAATTATTAGTTTTCATATTTTCCATCAAAGATTGAGAAGAACAATATTGTGACTTTTGTAAGTACCCTTTTGAAGCTATTTATGAACATGAATATAACTTTGATTTTTGACATGGAGATGAATAGCTAAACTCCCATAACTAGGGTTATGGGAGCCTTGATGTAGAGAACTATTTTGGGGTTAT
This sequence comes from Capsicum annuum, assembly GCF_002878395.1. NCBI lineage: Eukaryota > Viridiplantae > Streptophyta > Magnoliopsida > Solanales > Solanaceae > Capsicum > Capsicum annuum. The sequence goes on along the minus strand of NC_061114.1, from coordinate 166,970,585 downwards.
GAATGCGTTTGTTTTCTAATATCTATCGAATTTGCATGAATCTTTCTTCATTTTAATAACATCTCTTGGTTGCAAACTTGAGAAGTGATCCCATGAACTTTACTTGTCTGACAAGAAAGTGGATGTTGGGAAAAGAAGTAATTCACATGAACTCCATAGGTTTACCCTTTGGGTTAATAGGTTAATGCCTTAACAAGATCAACCCTCATGAGAGTGTTATTGAATAATGCATGAACCCTTCAAGTTTGAGAGAAGTAAAGGGTGAAATACTCATTAGGTTGAGAAACATGTGGGTAATCTTTAGAATTCAATAATTCTTGCAATTGGATACATAAGTTAGAATTAGAGCACAAACTCACAACCCTAATTGTTTAAATATCTTGGTGAGCATAACTCTAGTTAATTTATTCTCATTGGAACTACATCTATATTTACTCTCAATAGCTGGGATTTTGTGTAACGCCAATACAAAATAACACTGTTAACATTTCCAAACCCCCTTTATTTTGGAGCCTTAGATCAACAGTCTAATAATAGCCATAATACTTAGTGAACATAGTATTCCCTGTGGGATTTGACACCCAACCCAGTTGGGTTCTATATTTGACAACAACCGCTTACTCTCTCGTAAGAGAGTTGTAATTTGGGCGTATCAAATTTTGGCGCCGTTGCTGGAGACTACAATTGCCAATAAAGTTTGTGTTTGGTAATTGAACTTTGGTCAAGTTTCCTAAATTTTACTTTTGTTTGGTGTTTTTTGTTTGTCCAGGGGAATTGTTGTGTATTCCAAGTACACAAAGATCGGGTGAACCCTTATTACCAATTCATCTAGAACCGCAACTTATTGGTAGAATGACAGAACCCCAAGATGTTGAGAGACTAGCCACTTGGCTAGAGCTTAACTAAATCAGTAAAATGATGGCTAGTAGGAACGTCATCCTAACCCTCACAATGATGATTTAGGGGATGATGACTTGTTAGATCCTGCTAATCAAAGACGTGCAGAGAATGTAGCTGCACCAGTAAACAAAAATATGAACAGAAATTGTCCTTTTAGGGAGAGACCTGATCATCAAGCTGTTCAATTTAATCTTAATGATGATGAATATGGATGTAATGCCACAAAATATCATCCCAAAGAGTCACACGATACTTAAGGCTAAAAGTAGCCCCACGCTAACCCTTTGAGCCTATTGGTACATATAATAACTTATTTCGAGATGAAATAAACAAAACATTGGAACTATCATATCAAATGATAGGAAATACGAAGAAAATACTCGATCTAAATGACCACAATACTGGAAATCTCAACATACTAATAATCAAATATCTATTCTGACAAAGCTTCTACTACTCCATGACTAAAGAGCCATTGGGACTGGCCCTTAACTGACTCAAACTAAATTGAAAGCACTAATATATCTACTAAAATACTGAAGTGTCTGAAGATAGGTTCTCAAACCATGAGGAATCACCACTGTAGAGATGTAGACAAAGGTACTCGGAAATCACTGACGAGGCTGGGACTGAGCACCTAAACCCACATTATAAGATAATGTAGCACATAGACATATATATGGATTAGCACTTGGGAATGTATTGAGTATATGGTGGTGTATGCATTTAAATAAACATTATCATTCCTCTTTATAAAATCATGCGTGCATATATGTGTGACTCAAATGGCTTGAAAAAAATCTAAAATATAATTCTCATAAATCGTGAATAGTGAAACATGAATAAATCTTGTAGGTCATTATACTTAACTTTAAAATCTCTTCCCTCCTCTTATCCTCAATACTTGAAGGCTACAGTTACTTTAAACAATACTTTCAAACTCCTACTTTTATCTCATGGAGAGTAAAACTTCTTTAAAACTTAAGGACTCAGAACTTTTAGGAACTTTCAACACTTGGGAACTCTAGAACTCTTTTAGACTTGGGACACTTAGAACTTGGGATTTATAACTTTGGACACTCGGGAGTTTCTTCTAAACAACATAAACCATGTGAGCTACATGGAGTCCAACGTCTTGTCCTTCAAAGGAAGAAAACTCACATTGGGGAGAGGCGTCATGCTCTTTCTAGGGAGTATAACCTCAACTCAGTGATCACTATCTCAGCCTCAGGCCCATAAATCTCAGTCTTACGGTTGTACGTAGTTTTGGGGTAAGAGACCTCGAAATCATACCCAACTTAGTGCTAAATACTACTCCTATACTCAGCTCAGAACTCTTAGGAAATCCACCTCAAATAACTCAAGGGTCTTTACTGAAGACCAAAATGTATTATTATTTGTTTTAATAGAACATTATTGTGTATTCCAACTCTATTAGGACCAAAAAGTTCAAATATTTCTCAATAATCTCAAAGTACTCAAATCATAGGTGCTTATAGCACAGAAGTTCATAAAATTGCAATTCTCAAGTAGGGCTTAGTGGCCCATAGTTCAATCTTAAGTTAAGACTCATCAAAATGCATACTAGAGATCATAAGGATTCATAAATCATATAGAAATATGGAATTTCAACATTATGCATTAAAATCTCAACATACTTATGCATCTCAATTTCTAAAACATGGAAATTATCATAATCTCAAGAACAACAACAAAGGGTACAAACCCATACTTTAATTTTCATAAGAAAACATGTGAAACCATATATTCTTATAATTTAAAACAACTTCTAGGCACAAGGATGAAAGGAGTGTCCTTTTTCAAACCCCGCATACCTTGAATTAGAAGCTTTGGATGAACTATAGCTTTTTGGACTCTATTAGTACTCTTGAATGGGGGTTCTTGAATCCCTTGACTTGGGAACCTTGAATATTGACTCAATTTAGAAAATCTATAGTGGATTCTTAAGATTCTTTGAAGAGGTTTTGGATACTTAGGGTTTTTGTTGAGATAAAACTTGAGAAAAACTTCAAAGAATGCTTGTAAATGACCTTAATTTGGTGTTTGTACGGTTTAAGAGGCTTGGAAAAAGTCCAAAGTGCCCTTTTAACTTCTGTACGAAGCTGGAAAAAATTAAACTGGGAACCCAATTTTATGGGCCACCATGATGCACCACTATCGTGGTGGCTCACTGGAAATTGACAAATGGGAATCTAGGAGTCACCGCAATGCGGAGCCAAAGCGTTATCCCACTGGTTGGGACCTGGATCTTCAGTGCGACGCATCACAATTATGCTAGGCCACTGGAAATTGACTATTGGGGAATTGGGGTCCTCCACGATATGCCACTATCACAGAGTTCCACTGGAATTTGACAATTTTCAAATAGAACCTCTCTGCAACACTCCAAGCACTAAAATGGCACTGTTTTACGACTAAGACTTAAATTAGCCATAACTTCTTGCCTCGACATCAGATTTGGGTGGATTTTATATCGATGGAAATCTTATCAAATTTCTCATATGATAAAAAGTAAAAATTAGGGAAATTCTATATGGTTAAAATGATACTCACTTAGGAAGTCACTGCTTAACCTTCTCGAGGAGAAATTTAGCTTAGAAAAAATTTAGGGTACTACAATGGAATGGACGAAGTTGGTGCCGCTATAGCTATTATTTCTCCACCTCTAGCACTAGGAGAAAAGTTTAATATTACCAGTACAATAATCCAGGTCCTTCATCTGGAGGGGTTGTTTGGTGGAATCCTGGGAGATGATCCAAATATGTATTTAGTGAATTTTATCACTATTTACAAGTCCTTTGATAACCCAGGAGTAGGATAGAATGCCATCTGAATGCATTTATTTCCCTTGTCTCTATCTAGGGAGGTAATATTATGGCTTAATAAGCTAACGCCCGATTCAATAACCAACTGGAGGCAACTAAAAGAGGCTTTCCTAGAAAGGTTCTTTTCGCCTTCTAGAAGGGTACAATTGAGGGACGAGATCAACAACTTTAGTCAGCTCCTAACTGAAGCCCTTCATGAGACACGAGAGAGAATAAAAAAGAAGCTGATGTAGTGCCCAAACCATAATATGAAAGGTATTTATCTGATGGAGGCTCTTTATTGGGCTTTGAACTCTTTTACAAAGCTAGTTATTGATAATGCCGCAAGGGGATCATTTGTGGATCTCACATTTTAAGAGGCCTCTGAGATACTTGACCAAATGACCAAACAAAGTAGAGCTTAGCATACCAGGGATTCTGTGGTAGCAAGTCTTGCTGTGTTTATTGGCATGACTACGGAGCAACGAAAGAAAGAGGAAGAATGTGATCAAGACATGGCACACTTGAAGACATAGATAGATCTATTGACCAAGTATTTATTATTTGTAAAGACTGAAAAAGTGAAGGCTGTTGCGGCTAAAGGTAGAGATGATTCTAATTCAAAAGAAGAGGCTAACTATTTGAATAATCAGGGGTTTTTTTAGGTAATAGCCAAGCTAATAAAGGTTGGAACTACTATGACAAGACTGGTTATAAGGATAGGGAGCAAGGAAATTAGAAAGGTAAAAATGATAAAAGTGGACTATATGTACCTCCCGAAAGTAGAGATAGTACTGAAACTAGCTCTGGCAAGATGTCCATGGAGAATATGATGGATAAATTATTAAAGAAATTTGAAGCTACCAACTCTGGAGTGACTACCATGAAGAGAAATTTATCATCTATAAGTCAGTTGGTGAACTCGCACTCTACCTCTATCAAGCAGTTAGAGCAATAAATAAGCCAGCTTATGACAACTTTGAATTAGAGAAAGACTGAAACATTGCCAAGTGACACTATTCATAACTTGAAAAATGATGGCTCTTGCATGGCTATCACTACTAAAAGTGGTAAGGTATTGGCAGGCCCTCCTGTAGGTAAGCCTGCAGTTGATATTATAGCTGATGATATTGAAGAAGCAGAGATTTATCATCCGATGGAGTCTGGGAAATTGGATGAGGTTATTGATGACACACTATCCAATAGTCAGCAGGTTGATGAGTTGAAGAAGAATAAGGAAAGGATACTGAAGTAATGGTTACCACTCTTACAAAGCTACCTTCTCCATTTCCTCATCGGTTGAAGAAGAAAGCCGATGACACAAAGTTTAGCAAATTCATAGCTATGCTGAAGAAGTTAACGATTAATCTACCACTGGTGGAGATATTAGAGCAAATTCTCGGGTATGTAAAGTTCATGAAAGACCTCATCACAAAAAGTGGTTGGCAAGTTTTGAGCTAAAAGACAATTTGTATCATTGTGGTGCTATTTGTACAAGGTCTCTGGTGCAAAAAAAGGCAGATCCAAGAGCATTTACTATTCCATGGACTATTGGACCTTTTGACTTTGCAAAAGCTCTATGCGACCTGAGAGCAAGCATTAATCTAATGCCGCTATCTGTTTACATAAAGTTGGGTTTAGGGGACCCCACACCCAATAATATGTGACTTGTGATGGCGGATAGATCGGTCAAATAACTTGTTGGTATTTTGTATGATGTGTTAGTGAAGGTTGCTATTTTCATATTTCCTAAGGATTTTGTCATTCTGGATTGAAAGGTGGACTTTGAGGTGCCCATAATCTTGGGTCGACCTTTCCTAGCAACTAAAAGTGTGCTGATTGATTTGTGAGCTAATGAGATCTTATTCAGGATGAATGATAAAGTAGTACGATTTGATGTGTGACAATAAATGAAGTAGCAGAAAGAAATGAGTGTGTTTTTCATTGTAGATGTCTATTATGAGAAAGAGAAGGAAGTGCCGATAAAAGAGAAATTTGTTGTTGAAACCTTGGCTGCAGTGTTGATGAATTTTGATTAGGATGGTATAGAATATTATAAGGAGACTATATGTGCCTTAACGGGCATGGGGTCTTACTCATATTCCCCTAAGAAGTTGGACTTGGATTTAGAAAATTATCCTAGTCCACCTACTAAGGCTTCTATAGAAGAACCACCTATCCTGGAGTTGTAAGAGTTACCCAGTCATTTGAGGTATATGTTCCTGGGTAGTGGGAATACACTACCTATTATTATTGTGGCTGACCTGGGTAAGCAGCAGGTGGAAGCACTTATTTTGGTGCTTCAAAGATACAAAAGAGTAATAGGCTAGACTATTGCTGATATTATTGGCATTTCCCCTGACAACTTGAGGAAGAATGTACTTCTACCATTGGGCATCAATGTTGACTTAATCCACTAATACAAGAGGTGGTTAAGAAGGAAATTTGGCTAGATGCAGGAGTGGTTTATACTATTTTCGACAGTAAATGGGTAAGCCCGGTTCAATGTGTGCCCAAGAAAGGGGGCATGACTATTGTTGCAATTGAAAAGAATGATTTGATTTCTCTCAAGCCTGTGACTAGTTGTAGAGTTTTCATGGACTACCACAAACTAAACTCATGTACTTTAAAGGACCACTTCCCAATGCCTTCATAGATCAAATGCTTGATTGGTTGGCGGGAAAGGGTGGTATTGCTTCTTGGATGGATATTCTGGCTACAATCAAATATGTATTGCTCCTGAAGATCAGAAGAAGACAATGTTCACATGTCTGTATGGCACTTTTGCATTCAATCAGATGCCGTTTGGGTTATGTAATGCACCTGCTACCTTCCAAAGGTGCATGATGTCTATACTCTTGGATATGGTTGAGGACACCTTGGAGGTGTTCATGGATGATTTTTCTATGGTTGGAGATTCATTTGGGCTATGTCTGGAGAACTTGAGTAAGGCTTTGCAAAGGTGTGTGGAATTCAATCTTGTGCTTAATTGGGAGAAATGCCACTTCATGGTGAAGGAGGGCATTGTTCTCGGGCATAAAATTTCAACAAAAAGGATAGAGGTCGATCGAGCCAAGGTAGAGGTTATTGAGAATCTACCACCTCCCTTTCAGGGTGCGTAGTTTCCTTGGACATGTTGTCTTTACAGGAGGTTTATACAAAATTTCTCTAAAATTGTAAAACCACTTTGCAAACTTTTAGAGAAGGAAACTTTCTTCTTTGACACTGATTATATTAAGGCATTTGAATGCCTTAAGAGGAAGCTGGTTGAGGCGCCTATCATTGTTACACTGGACTGGTCAAAACTATTTGAGATAATATGTGATGCAAGCGATGTTGCCCTCGGAGTTATGTTAGGGCAAAAGAAGAACAAATTATTTCATCCAATTTATTATGCCAGTAAAGCACTGAATAGAGCTAAAAAAAACTACACCATCGTAGAGCAGGAAATTCTAGGAGTGGTATATGCTTTTAAGAAGTTTTGGGCATATTTTCTAGGTACCAAGGTAGTGGTACACACTGACCACGCTGCCTTGAGGTACCTAATAGAAAAGAAGGATGCTAAACCAAGGTTGATCCAGTGGGTATTGATACTTCAGGAATTTGACTTCAAGGTTAAGGATCATAAGGGATGTGAGAATCAAGTGGCTGATCACGTATCCAGACTCGAAGGCGAGCAAGCAGTAAAAGACAGGCTTAAGATTGATAATTCCTTCCTAATAAGAAAGTATTAGCTGCAGTGCTCGAAAAAGTGCCTTGGTATGCTGACTTCACGAATTATTTGGTAAGTGAGGTGGTACCAGAAAATCTTTCCTTTCATTAAAGAAAAAAGTTTCTTCACGATGTGACCCATTATTTCTGGGATGAGCCATATCTTTTTTGGCGATGTGCAGATGGTATTATTAGATGGTGCATCCCAGAAGTAGAAATGCTGAGTATATTGGAAGCAAGCCATGCTTCCCCAGTTGGAAGTCACCACGCAGGTGATCAGACTGCAAGAAAAGTACTTCAGAGTGGCTACTATTGGCCTTCTTTGTTGAAAGATGCCTATGAGTTCGGGAAGGGATGTGACCAATGTCAAAAACAAGGGTCCATCTCAAACCACCATGATATTCCAATATCTAAAATGCTGGAGGTAGAATTATTTGATGTGTGGGGCATAGATTTCATAGGGCCTTTCATGAGCTCATTTGGAATGAAGTACATAATTATTGCTATTGACTACGTGTCAAAATGGGTTGAGGCTGTGGCTCTGGCGAATAATGAAGGAAAGTGGTTTGTTGCATTTTTAAAAAGAAATATCTTCTCTCATTTTGGGGTACCACGTACCATCATAAGTGATGGAGGATCACACTTTTACAACAAGATATTTCAAGCCACATTGGCAAAATATGGGGTTAAGCAGCATAAGGTAGCTACGTCATATCACCCACAAACAAGTAGGCAAGTGGAGATCTCCTATCGAGAAATCAAGGCTATCCTTAACAAGACTGTGAGTCCTAGCAGGAAAGATTGGACTAGGAAGCTGGACGATGCATTATGAGCATATCGAACAACTTTCAAGACATTTATTGGCATGTCTCCATACCAATTAGTTTATGGAAAGGTATGTCATTTGCCGATTGAGCTAGAGCATAAAGCATTGTAATCACTAAAGTGTCTTAATCTGAGTTGGAATGAGGCAAAAAATAAGAGACTGGGGCAGCTTAATAAGATAGACGAATTCCATCTTGGAGCTTTTGAGAGAGCCGACCTATACAAGAAACGAATGAAGAAATACCATGATCACAGAATTGAAAAGAAGGATTTTCAGAAAGGTGACTTAGTGCTTCTATTCAACTCCAAAATCAAACTGTTTCTAGGTAAGCTTAAATCCAAATGGTCTGGCCCATTTAAAATGAGTCAAGTCTACTCATCTGGAGTAGTGGAACTTGAAATGAAGACGATAGTGTCTTCAAGGTAAATGGGCAACTTGTGAAACTATATATCAGTCCAAAGGACTCGATAAAGAATATTGCTACTGTCTATCTCTATGAAGTCTGAGTAATCGATATAACTAAGTCGTCCCACGATAATAATTCAGGCGCTAGTGGAAGGCAACCCACAATGTGTTATGTAAAGTATGTATTAAATTAAGTTTGTTGTTATTAGTCCAATTTTTATGCATTTGTGAAGTGTGCAGGATTAAAATTATAGAAAAAAGGAGGAGTGGTATAGTCAAAAATAGGGGTAAAAAGCTGAGCCACTGGAACAAAAGTGATGCCGATTTGGTGGACCACCATTCCTATGACGGTTCACCATTTCCTTCTTTGTAAACAAGCAGAAAAATCCATTCACTGGATCAAGTTGACGGTTAAAGTGGTGAACCATCCCAAAGTTGGTGGATCATCTAATTGACCATCAAAATCAACCTAGATGACCTGGGTTCTAGAAAGGTACGACATGACTTTGGTGGACTATCAAAAATGAGGTGGACCATTCCGATGACAGTCACAATGAAGAAAAAGTGCTCAGGTCTTGGTAAATTTCGACGGCCGACCTGGTGGACTGTCGAAGATCTGACGGATCGTCGGGCCTGGAGTCGTTGTAACCCTAATTTTGGGTCGGGTCTGTTTGACTCTGAAGCCTTGTTAAATGGCCCATATTTGACCCAAAAGCTTTTAAAGTGATTAAAAAAAGGTGTTTACTTGCATTGTAACCCCTTCAACTCCTTAATTGCTCAACTCCCTTTGGGTTCAAAGAATCTGAAGGAACTTTCTGCCTCTAGGACTCTACGTTTCCTTCCTTTTCTCCTATTTAAACACATCCACTCTTTTTTTCCTCTTCATCACAATCAAGTTGAGATCACAGTTGAAGAGTTGTTTGAATTAGTCTTATTCTCTAAAGTTTCAAGCTTGTCTCTCTACAGAACTAAGGTATGCGAATAATTCTATTCTTCTTTGTCTAAACGAAGTATTCAATTATGGGTCGTGTTTGGCAAGTTGTTTTGTAAAGTAATTAGCATCTTGTTATAGTTCTGTTGCCTTGAATTGTTGAAGGTTTTGAAATAGGAGTTTGAGCATAATCTATTTAGGTGAAGTCTGAGTAACCTACCTAATTAAAATTTGAAAAGTTGTACTTGATTGTGTTATGGTTGTCAAATATTTCTGAACATACAATGTTGCTCAACAAATGCTCGAATATATACCTAGTTGAAAGTTGAACCTGAAGAAGAGGGTGCGACGATTGAAAAAGTGGATCATCAGATTTGCAACAAACCACCAACCTGACTGTCACAGGGCTATGAAAATTATAGGACACTGGATAAGGCTCGACGGCCAAAGTGGTGGACTGTCCCACCAATGGTGAACCACCATTTTGACCGTCAAGTCATAAAATACACTGATTTGATAGATTTTTGCTATGGACTGATTTGTTACCTCTTTCTCAGGTGTTATGGCTCCCAAACTACCAGTAAACAGAGGAGGAAGATCTCAAAGGGGTGGCAGCGAAACCGCATTCGGATACAACACCAGAAAACGTAGAAGGGAAAATCCCCCACTCTCCCTGTTTGAAAAGGAGAGTAAGGATAGTACTAGCAGTACTAGTTAGAGCCTAGACAGGGCCACAGTTGATGTCACTCCACCTGAGGTGGCTGATGTTAAAATTGAGGACGCCAATGTAGAAGGGCAAGCTGAAGCGAATAACGCAGAAATTGAACTTGAGGGTGCTAATGTTGTCAGACGTAAGGATCCTCAAGTTCGGGATGCGATTAGATGGTAGATAGAGGGAGCACGTCAGAAATTATATGATGGGTTAATACCCACTGCGAGAGGGATCAAAAGATCATTTGTGGAAGAGCATCAGATTGTGACCAAGGACTTACATGAATATCCTGAGTTAGAACGCCAGTTTAACGAGTATGAACTAGCATGGATGAGCCAGCAACTGGGAGCCTATCAGCCAAATTGGGTAAGAGAATTCTTTGAAGATTACCTTGTACTGGTAGTACAAGATTTCCCAAAAGGGACATCAATTACAAACTTTCCAGATAGAGAGTCTGTACCTGTCTGAGTAGTCACTATTGATATTTCATCCCGAATAATTAATAGGATATTGTTCGGACCAGAGTACGAGTCCCCACTTGCTGTGCCTGATCTTGAGTATAGATTGAGAAATGCTTCCATTCAAAGTCCTTGGGTGGCCTCATTCTTGACTGAGGATGGTAACCCCTCTTGGTTGACCAACTCACGGGAGCGTATTGCAAAATAATCCCTTAGTTTTAAGGCTAAATTCTGGTGGGTTGTTGTTCGTTTGAGGTTAATGCGAAAAAAAGGGGATTGAAACTTGGATAAACACAGAGCTGTGTTAGTGGCAAGCTTGATCTCAGGGCTTCAAATTGACTTTGGTCAGATAATTACAAATGAGATGTTCGTGAGGGTACACAAAATCTCCAGTTCATTGCCATTTTCGTGCTTAATCACGACTTTATGTAGATAGGATGGTGTGCCCTTGATTAGCAGAGTAGATAATGAAATCCAGGCTATACACAAACAAGACCTTGAGAAGTTGAAAGACGACTTGAAGTTCGAGATGTGTGTCACCAAGCCTCCAGCTTACCAGACTCAATCTACACTATCTCCTGATACAACGGAGATTTCCACAGGTATGCCTTTGCCTATTACCATCTATGTGCTACCTGAGTACGTACCCCAAGGTACATATGTAGGGTCAGGTTCTGCACAATCTATGGGTAGAGCAGATTTTGCTGAATACAGGTTCACAAAAAAAAACTTTCCTAAGTCAATGAAGACGCAAAGAGGTTTCAGAGATAACTAGATAAGTTGTCTGCAGACTTCAAGCCTTTTTTTATGAGATCATAGCTGATACAGTTCATCCTTCCAAACCATTCATACTAGGATAGACACCATAGAACTTCGTATCAACAAAATGCTTAATTTACTATCCCTCCCCGACCTTGCCAAATTAATGGCTGAATTTGAACAAGCAAAGGCGGATATTGCAGAGCTAAAGAGTAAGCAGCCTATTTTCGACCCAACATTGGTGGAAAGTGATGTTGGTCAGACCAGTGAAGGACAAATAGAAGGACCAAATGGATGAAAAAGTTGTAAGAAAAGAAGCGAAAAGGAAAAAGAGAGAAGAAATGACACCAGAACAACAAGAATGACATGATATTAAGAGAGCTCAGAAAAATTCACTGATGGATGGAGAAAAAAGAAGAAATAAAAAAGAAGACAAAGCAGCAAAGGTATCCAATAGTGTTGCCCTAGCAAGGGGGCACAGTGCAGGATCTGTTTGAGAGATGATTCCTCCAATCTTGGAGGGTGAGGTTGTGAGCACCCATACCATCATAGGGGCAAACATTGCACCAGGTGAGGATGCAGGAGCCTCGCCACACTTCACAGAAACCTTAGATGAATAAGAGGCAAAACAAGTAAAGCCATTTCCTTGTACTTTAAATCAATGCTTTGAGGACAATGCATCTATTTTTCTGTGGGGATGGTGTACTTGTATTATGGTGGGTTATATTGCCGATATCTTTTTCCTTCATGTGCTATCTAATAGAATCGGTATGTCTAGGGTGTTTTATTTTCGCATCTCTAATTTCCTAAGCTTGTAATGTAAATATCTTTGTTTAATGTTCTTTATAAAAATTTTCCCTGTTTCAGTATCCCTTTGTAGATATGAATAATGAATGATGTTGGCATAAGACTATGAGCATGAATGTGTGATTATTTACTCTAATCATGTAGCATATGTGCATAACCTTCAGTGAGTCTGCATTTGGCATTAACATGTAAGAGGTGCATGAATCATGTGATAGAAATCCTAAGAGCAGCAGAAGAAGTTTAAATCAGTTGCCACTACGTGTGTGAGGATTTGTCTTGAGTTCTTGCATAGTGTAGTGCCTAGAACTTGACTGAGTCATTGATACTGTTCTCTAACTAATTTAATAGGATAGGATGATAGGCCTCCTTGTATTTTTAGTCCACTTAGCCTAAATAATTAACCTCTCTAAGATTTTTCTCTCACTCGAATCCGTTTTGAGCTTTTTAGTAGTTTTCTTCATTTCCTATAACTATAACTGTAGGGCATTAGCATTCAACTCTAGCCCTGGCCCAATATTGGACATTATGCACCTCAACTTAGGTTAAACACCTAAGTTGAGGGTGGCTATTGTCAAAATGTAAGCACCCAGTGGAAAGTTGGTTTAGAATACAGTTTAAAGGCATTTGGCCAAGATCTTTCCAAAGATATTATGCACCTTAGCTTACTGCATCAGCATAAGTTGAGGGTGGCTGATGCTTAGTAAAAAAAAACTCATAAATTAAAAGAAAATTGTAAGTAAGTTGATTAAAATAGCATCTTGGGGATGAAAAGTTGCTAGGTCAATGAGAGTTAAGCCCTAATGAGTAACTTTACTCAAAAGAGTACCCTCACCTAGCCTGAACTCTCATTATAATCCTAGAAAAGACCTGTTTGATCCTAGCGAATCAGCTTTGAGGGTGTGTTAAATGGTAAGGGCAAGCCTATGGGTAGCTGGACTATGCTTGTAACTTCTTTGATGAGCATGAGAGTTTAGATTGTGTCCACGTAGTATAAAGAGTGGTGGAATTCATTATTGTGAGGGCAACTGGAGTTTCACTTATTTTTGTTGTTCGTTGTGGGACATGACATCCATGTTGTGTGTGCTAAATTATAATTAATGTTGGGTGTAGAACATGCTAGTTGAAACTCATATGAGTGAAATGATGAGTGAATGGTTGCGTCAAAGTGATTCATTTGCTAGTTGCTTTTCATTGTATGGTTCATGTTTGCAATTGGATGCTGAGTTGCTTGAGGACAAGAAATGATCTTAAGTTGAAGGTGTTGATGTTCCGGCTTTCGATAAAATATTTTGCATCATTTTCTTGAGAAATTTCTATGTTTTCAAGCAACTAAGGTTGTGTTTAATGCTAATTTTTAATGTTTCAGGGTAAGGATCTAGCTGGAAAAAAAGACTCAGAGAAGTGGTAGAAAAACACTTCTGACGGTCAAAATAGTAGACCGTCAGTCTTGCGACGGATCACCAAGTTGACCGTCACGCCTAAAAAAAACCCAAGAGTTTAGGCCTTGCAGTGACAGACCAAATAACAGACCGTCAGTCTTATGAAGGACCACCAATTTGGCCGTCAGTGTCATCCTGAACCAGGCTCCTTGAAGGACTTAGCGACGGACCAAATGGTGGATCGTCAGTCTTATGATGGACCAACAATTTGGCCGTTAGTATTATCCAGAAAGTGACCTTCACAGATCAGCAGCGATGGGCCAAATGGTGGACCGTCAACCTTACGATGGACCACCAATTTAACCGTCACTTTGGATGCAAATTTTATGATCTTGAATTTTAAATCCATTTAGTTGGGAATATATAAATACCGAGTATTAGGGTTTAGTAGGCATCTTTGTCTTCGATTTCATACCTTCTCTTCTATTGAGAGCTTTGTACTACTTTTCATTGATATTTGAATCTAGAGATTGAGACGCGATATTAGTTTCATATTTTCCATCAAAGATTGAGAAGAACAATATTGTGAATTTCGTAAGTACCCTTTTGGAGCTATTTATGAACATAAATATAACTTTGATTTCTGACATGGAGGTGAGTAGCTCAACTCCCATAACTAGGGTTATCATTAATGAAGCTTTCAGGGGTATCATTAATGAAGCTCTAACCATCAAAGATATCTTTATTAATGGCATTTGGAACCTCTGAAAAATCTTTTTTGAGCTGCCCCAAAATACTATCCACATCCGCACACTTATCCTCTCACTTTGGATAATAATAAAAAAGATACTCCCATCTGGTGTCTCACTAGTAATGGACTCTTTAAAACTGACAATACTTATGACAGTCTCAAGAAGGACTATAGTATTCAAGTAGAGGGAGAAGCATCCAACTATCATCATATTTGGATAACCTCTTGCCCAAACAAAATCAAAACCTTTCTTTGGTTCATGCATCATGGTAGAACGCCTACTAATTACTACCTTCATAGAATTGTTCTGAACATTCTTGATGAATATTGCTACTGTAATGCACCCCAAGAAAACATAGAGCAAATCTTTTTCCACTTCCCTAATGCTACTCAGTTGACATGCCCAAATTACACCTCTCTTACGAGAAATTAAGCAGTCGTTATCAAATATATAACCCAACTAGATTGGGGTCAAATTAAACAGGGAATATGGTGCTAATTTAAGTTATTCGTGAATCAATCGACTGATAGTTAATAGATTTCTGTAAATGGGGGTTTCAGAGATTAAACAGAAGTTATTGTTCACTTTTATTTAACAGCTTGCAACTAATATTTTCAATGAATCAAATTAATGTTAAGGGAAAACCAGAGTTATGTTCACTATGAGTATTGGCACTTGATGTACATTAGTTATGGCTCAAGATTCTTATGACATGTAGGAACAGTAGACTATCACTATCAAAGAACTATCTAAATGTCTCTCAACCTATTTAGACATTTAATTACCTAGTTCTTTCTAACTTAGGAAATTCGTATACTTAACTAGATTTTATCTCGAGTTAATTAACCTTGTTATAGTGTTAATCATTGGATGAAAGTTTAACGCTTCCAAATCCCCGTCGATAACTCACTTCCTATCAGATTGATTTTTTACTTCAAACAAATTAATAATTAGATCTAATCTATTGTTTTCAACCAATAAATAACATGCACAACAGAAGAATTATCAAGAAGTTCTTAGTACCTTAAGAATCTTGATCAACTAATGAATTTACAAGACCAAACTCATAGATCCCACAACTCGGGTTAAGAAGATTAGCTACTCATGATATAAAGAGTAATAACATATATTGAATTCATAATTCGATAGTTGTTAACTTACAAACGATGAAGATATATGATTGTTCCTCCTTTTAAATCAGAAGAGAATTCTCAAAACCACAATAATAATCCCAAAAACTTAATTGAAAAATTCAGAGAAAACTATTGAAAAGCTGCTATTTTATGTAAGTTTCAAGATGCCATTGAAAATCTAAAACTTTCCCTTAAATACTCAAGCTAATTTTGGAGTCAAATTTCAAATCCCAAATTTTTTATACATAGTTGACGGCCTTCTCTGATGGCTTATCAGAGAGTTTACGACTTATATGACTAAGTCATCAACTCCTATTTCAAATTCGTATTTGCTGCCCACGAGTGATGACCTAATCTGACTGCCTATTAGGAGGTTGATATTAGGTTAAGCCATCAACTTTTCACTTCATCTCCTACACACTGTCTTTAATTGACGACGTCTCTAATGGCTTATCACAATGACTTATCAGAAAAGTCGTCAACTGCAATATTCATATCTACTTTCTCAAAATTCATCCTTCTTGACGTAGTTGTCATAGGTTTTCATACATCTTGACTTACCTACAATATCACAGAGAATATAATCAAACACGACAAAATTTGCTTAAGAACTAACAATTATTCTGAGTTAAAAGCCTTAAATGTGCTAACACAAAGATCGCACATCAGCAGTTCATGAATAAGATTAACCATTTAAGCCACACCACTTATTTTGTGGACCTGAACTCTATCAACAACTCTGATTGGCATAAATATTGGCAAGCCACCTTAAGAAAGGCCTACAACAACTACTAATATGGGGAATCCTTATACGCCACTACCTATGGAACATCTGGCTCACAAGAAACAAAAATTTGTTCAATCACTAAAAGACCTAGCCTCCCCTAAAGCCAATATCTAGCTAGCTATAGAATATCAGCTCTTTATAGTAGACCACAGTCCAGGGTATAACCCCAGAATTTGTATTCACGTTAAGTGTGAACTATCCTCGAGAGGAGTTATTAGAGAAAAGCCTGAACCTGAAGACCTGGGGGAGTCTTTAGGGACCATCTAGGCACTTGAAAATTGTGTTTTGATGAACACATTCCTCATATAACCTCTCTTATAGACTACTTCCTCCCTCTCAGAAGGAGTCTACTTCTAGCCATTAACTATATCCTCAAGCCCTTGTAAATCAACACAGATTGCAATGTTATTATTGACATGATTTCAACTGACCACCCTCTATACTGTAATATTTTATGTGAATATAGGTTCTAATGATAGAATTAGGAGCAGCAATGTTGACGCATGTGTTTAGGGAGCAGAACAATATAGCGGATATGCTAGCAAGGAAAGGAGCAAGGGCCGAGGGTTTTGGAAGCATAACCATTTTTCTAGTTCCTCTTGTGTTTGTAAGAGATGTTTTGGAGACAGGCACACTAAGAACTACTTTCTCTAGATAATTAGATACTTTTTCAATAGCCTACCAAGTTAGGATATGGTTGGAACTAATATTGTTATGAGCCCTACGTTTGCTAGGGGAACGCCCTTTAACATTATTTTTTTCTCTGCCTATCAAATTATCCTTTAACATAAAAAATAGATTCAACACAAGTAAATATTCTTTTATTAAATTATATTGGTTTGTTATCATCAAAAATAATATGTGGAGCCTTGGACTATACAAATTCATCATAGCTATTATTCTTTATAATTTTCATTCCTATGTGCTAGTGAAAGAGATTCCAGTATAAAGTGTTATACATACAACTTCAAACAACTATAACTATATTTATATTTGAGAAAATAAAAAATTAAAAGGGGACATATACAAAAAATTTTGGCCTATCGTTCAACGCGGACCATAGCTTGTTGGATTGGTCTTATTGGCAAAATAACCAAATTTAAAGATTTAAAATCCTTAAAAGTTATATTCCTACAATTTAAAATCTTAAATTCATCTCAAAAGTTATTAAAAAACAAAAAACTATGGAGGGAAATTAGGACACCCTGGGTTTTGGTCCTTAAAAATTTCATGAGCCTTGAGCTCACTGTCCTTGTAACAAATCACCATATGAATCATATAGTGTGGGTATGTGTAAGGTGAACCAAATTTTAAGGTGTACAGTGAGTGGTGGTTGAGTTTCTATTGTCGCTACAACTGATGAGTAAGAGTCGTATGTTCATAATATGAAGGGTATAGTGTCCAATCATATGTTGTCCAGTTCTAGCCCTTGATATTTTTCCTAAGGTATGACTTAAATTATACTAGTCATATGGAAATGATACGAGTTGGGTAAGGGAGTCATATGTTGGACAAAATATAGTATCCAACTTTTTATTCTAATGATGAGTTAAGGGTAACACTCGTATGATGTGGTTACGAGTTGACGGATCTAATCTTACCCACTTGCAGGAATTTTTACAGTTTAAGTTAAGGGTATTCAGGATATTTCCTCCTCTTAACTCCTTTTGACCCCATGACATAAAACACCTTTTGGGGCTTCTTTAACCCCTTATTCAGAATCAAACACTCTAAAACATCTTCAAAAATCTCTCAAAATCTTGGTTCAAGAAAAGGCTAGGGCTTCATCAAGCTATTAAATTAAGGGCGTTCAAGAGTAAATCTCTCTGTCTTCCTTGTTACCTAAGTCATATTTTAATGGATGATTTTTATGGCATTATTTATGTTTTAAAATATGTGTTGGGGTTTTGGTTGTTCTTGGTTGAATAGTGTTTTCCCATGTTTTTAGGATGGTTTTTATGTTATAATCATGGTTTGAACATGTGGTTGCATGGTAATGGTCAAATTGATACATGGTTATTGGTTTTTGAAATCATATGCCCTCAACATGTTTGTAAAATGCCTATGAGAATGATTTTGCCACATAGTTTGAATATTATTGAAAACTTTGCATTGCATAACAAGGTAATGGGATCCAAATTGGTTTAGTTGGTTTAAATAGTTTGGAAAGGCCTTGAAGGCCATGACTTTGGTTTAATTAGAAATCTTGTAGGGAATATGGGTATCCCCTAAGTGTTGGCTTGTGACATTACTCGCAAGCTATAGTCGGTATGATGAACCACTACATAATGCCTTGATACTTGACTTCTGAATTGGTGGTTTGGTTACATGCTAAATGCTTTTAATTGGGCAATAATGATGGGTGGTGATAGTAACCATGATGGTGTGAGTCAGATGGACGGATGCTGAGAACTCATATTTGCTGACATGAGGGTTGGTCTTGGTGACCATATGCTTGTAGGGTACATGAGAATCCCCCAAGTTTATACTTATATATATGTATCATGGAGGGCGAAGGGTACACAAAAATCCTTGGCCCCTGTGATATCAATGGTTCATTCGGCTACACACACTAAGATCGTTCAAGAGGTAACACTAGACCTATATAGCCTGTCAGTGGATTATGACAGTAAAGCTACATAACCTAAGTTAAAGGTTTTAAGGGCATGCTAAACCCGGTTCCCTTTTCCAGCATAGTATATATATGTGTATGTATGTGATTGCATATGACCATTTACTTTGGTCTTAAATAATGGCATTATTATATCTTTATTCCTGAGTACATGCTAGCGTTCACCCGCTAACCATTTTCAGACATTGTATCCCCACGCAATGAAAGAATTGGCCATACTACTCTTCTAACTTAGTGACTTAGATTTGGAGACAGCATTTGTATTAAACTGAAGTGGTGAGCTTCCATACTTTGGAAGACTCCATTTCATACTATGGCCTTCTTTTCATACTTTTTGTTATTTCTTGGACTTTGGTTTTGGCTATAGTCAAAGGCATGCCCCGATCGGATATTCTTGGATTTTATTAGAGGCTTTGTGTAACTACTATAGGCATGGGTGGTGTCAATATTGGTGTCAGCTTTGGTATAGGTATTGGCATTAGGACTGACATCGGTTGGATATTTGGTTGGTTATGGTTATGTACCTTTTTAAATATCTTTCAATTGATTTTGTTTTATCTTGTTATATGTTCGGGATTCATTCGACATAGGGTGCAGGGCAATTACTATTGGGTATTGGGGGCGATCTCTGGTCTGGGTTGGACTTGAGATACTTGACATAACTAGGCCCTAATTTGGGTCGTGTCAGATTGATATTAGAGCCCTTGGTTTATGGTTAATAGGAAGTCCACAAAGTTGTATCGAGTACAGTCTCTTTTAAGGATTTGTAGCACGCCACACTCATAACGAAGAGGCTACAAGGCATTTAGGAATATTTCTCTTTCTTGTTATCTGTTTTCAAGATGTAGAGTCTAAGGTCCTAAATTTTCTTCTAATTCCTATTTTTTTGCTTTTCAGATCATGCCTTCTCGATGATCTGATTAACACAGAAAATCCTCTATCCCACCCATGGACAATGCTGATGGGATATATTCTACTTATGGGGTCTAGGCCTAGTGTAGGGGTCCAATTCATGATTGTCCTTTTGGAGTCCCACAGTTTCCCTCCAGTCCTCCTCGAGCTCCTTAGGTTGACGTAATAAATGCTGAGTTTCATTAGTCTATCCATATGTTGGCACAGTTGGTAGTTTCTCAAGCTGAGCATGGAGCTCTATTACTCTATTTTCTGAGGCCACAAAGGTTGGCCAATTCATGGGGTTAGACCCTCTGGCCTTTATTTGTGTTACGGTGAAGGGGGATCCTTAGGGTTTTCTGGATAAGGTGGAAAAGAGTTTTTAAATTATGTATGCAACTAATGTGGAGGGAGTGAAGTTTTCCCTCTACCAGTTAAAGGATGTGGAGTACTAGTGATACAAGGAATAGGATCAGTCAAGGGGGACGATGCCGAGTCAGCCCTATGGAAAAATTTCTCTAATGCTTTTCTAGACCGCTTCTTTCCTCAGAAGTTGAGGTAAGAAAAAGTGAAAGAGTTTGTTAATCTGACGTAAGGCAAGATGTCAGTCAAGGAGTATGCCTTGAATTTTCATCAGTTATCTCGGTATGCTCTAGAGATGGTTTCTAGCCTGAGGGCTAGAATGAGGAATTTCGCTTTTGGGTATTCTCAAGAATTGATTTTAGAGAGTAAGGCTTCCTTATTGATCAAAGATATGGATATTTCCAGGTCGGTTGTGTACATGTAGTAGGTAAAGAAAGAGAAGAATAAGCATGCTGAGATGGGGGAGGCAGGGAAAAAAGTTTAGGTTCTTTGATAAGGGTGGTGGCCAATAATAGAGTGGCAGGGATGGGGGAAAGTGGCCCAAGAGGAAGTGAGGAAACTCTAAGTCTTACTCGATGGCTAGTGCTCCTTACCCAAAGTCATTGGGTGGCAGGCGTTTCCAAGGTGGCGATAACTTCAGGGCATAGGGTGCCCAACTTATTCTAGTGGGGCTCAATAAACTCTATCATATCCTTCCTATAAGTTTTATGGTAGATTTTATCAGGGTTTCTGTAATGGGGGAAGGGATAAGTTCTTTGATTATCTAGGGCGTATGCTTAGAAACTATCCTATTGGTTATGTTACCTCTGACAAACAAGGTTCCATTTGCCTCTTCATCAACTCCAGCACCAAAGGGTACACATCTAGCTCCGGTGTTTGTTAGAAAGACTTTATGCTCTCACTACCTGATAGGAGTCTGGGGCATCGCCTGATGTCGTGACTGGTACATTAAAACTCGTTTCTCATGATGTGTACTGTTTACTTGATTTGGGATCCACTCTCTCTTATGTTACCCTATTTGTGGTTGTGGCATTTTGGTTTTGGTCTCGAGGATTTTTGTACCCTTTTTCTATTTCTACCCCAGTTGGTAATTCTATGGTGGCTAGCAACGTCTATAGAGGTTATGTGGTATTTATGGGTGATCGGGAGACTTTGATGGATTTTTTTGAATTAGATATGGCTTATTTCAATCTCATATTGGAGATGGATTTGTTGCACTCGTTCTATGCTTCTCTAAACTTTCGAACCCGTAAGGTTGTCTTTAAATTCCCTAATAAGTCTGTTGTTGAGTGAGAGGTTGGTTCCTTATATCGTAAAGGGAATTTCATATCTTATCTTAGAGCTCAGAGATTAATCTCCAAGGGGTGTCTCTATCATCTGATCAAAGATAAAGATTCTAACCTGGAGGGTCCTATCTTGCATTCTATCCCGGTGGTGAATGAATTTCCTGAGGTCTTCTCTGATGACCTTACTGGTGTTCCTCCTAATAGGGAGATTGAGTTTGGGATTGATCTTGTTCCGGACACCAGTCCGATTTCTATTCCTCCATATAGAATGGCTTCGACTAATTTGAAGGAGCTTAAGGAGCAACTCAAGGATATTTTAGACAAGGGTTCCATCTGTCCTAATGAGTCCCCATGGGGTACACCGGTGTTACTTGTGCATAAGATGGATTGTTCCCTTCGAATGTGTATTGATTACTGACAGTTGAATAAGGTGATGGAAAAGAATAAGTACCCTCTTCCAAGGATAGATGATTTGGTTGATCAGTTACAGGGTGCTAAGTTTTTCTCCAAGATTGATCTTCAATCTGGGTATCATCAGTTAAAGATTAGGGGGTGGATATCCCTAGACTGTCTTCCGTATCCAGTATGGGCATTGCGAGTTTCTGGTTATGTCTTTTGGGTTGACTAGTACCCCAATGGCATTTATGGATATGATGAATAAGGTCTTTCATCAGTTTCTAACTTGTTCGTCATTGTGCTCATAGATGATATTCTAGTGTACTATAAGAGTGAGGTGGACTATGCCGACCACCTCCGTATTATTTTATAGACCTTGAAAGAACAACAGTTGTATGTCAAATTTTCAAAATGTGAGTTCTGGTTGAACACTGTCACTTTTTGTAACTCCTCGAGACTACCCCCTGGATATCACAATGTGTTAGGACCATAAATGATTCCAAGCTAAACCTTATTCTGGTATAACTCGTGAGCAACTAAATTAGACACATTAATCTAAGAGAAATAAGTGGAAGAGATGCCCTTACTAAGTAGGTTCAATACAAAACTGTATAAAATAATTACAACTCTGGTTATACAAAACAAAAGTGAAATTAAATACATCAACTATACTGACTGTCAATGAAGCCTCTACTAATATTGACTATAGGTAGCAGGGACATGACACCTAGCTATCCTAAATCAATACGACTGAATAAATAAAAAAACAAGATGTTACTCGAACTATGATTGGCTCGAACCCTCAAACCAAAAGGACTCGTCACCTGCTGACGGGAAGTGCACACTATATCATTATGATGTGTGGGCTACAACCATTACCTACATTATGAGGCAATGTAGCGCATAGACATATATGTGGATCAGTACTTCTGGAATATACTGAGTATGTGGGGTGAATGCATAAGTAAAACAATAACTTAATATATTCATAGACTTTCAATTAATACATGCTAAGTGTAAGTGACTCACCTTGAGCTTGAATAAAATGGAAAGTTGAAAACTCACAAAACATAAATAATAAAGCATATTAAATAAACTATGTGAGCCACACACTTAGTTTCTAAAATCTTTACGTTTACTCTTACTTTCATAGGTTCTTCTAACCGACATAAACCATGTGAGCTATCATAGAGTCCAACGTCTCACACCTACATTGGTAGAGTTATTCTACCCTTGCCATCGAAATAGAACCTAACTAGAGTGATTACTATGATTAACCCATATTGAGACTTAATTTAATGATGGCACGTAGTTCTGGGGCATATGACCTTGGCCTTATACCCAACTCGGTGCTAAATACTACTCTCATATTACTTATATGCTCGCTCTTTAGAAAATCTACTTTAAAATAGCATAAGGGTTTATAATGAAAACCAGTTATGCTTCTCTACTCTTTAAACTATAATCAAAATGAATAAATGTGGATTTCATCTCTTAACTGAGGATCAAAAGATCAATTCTTGCTTTAAATCTTGAAATAAGCTTATCAAAGAATACTTGAAAGCATAATTTTCTTGAAATCTTGATACTCAAACTTAGAGCTTAAAACCCATGCTTTAAACTCATGTAAATTCATAGTAAAGTGCTATGCTCAATATAAATCTTGAAATATTCCAACAATAACAAGTCAAGATAGTGCAATCCCATTCATAGTATAAATCATGTAAGTTAAAAACATAAACATAAGCATGTCTTGATATACTTAAAGCTTTAAATCTCATAATAATCATATGCTTCAAGAATATATAAACTTGGGTATGAACCCTACTTCAAAACAATTAAATAAAATCTTAAAATCATGCAATTTGGTCACAAGGGTGAAAGGATACCCTCGTTCATAACCCCACATACCTTATTAGGCATGATTTAATGTAGAAACTTGAATTTGAACTCTTAAAGATGTTCTTGAAAGCTTTTTCTTGAAGTTCTTGAATTAAGGGACTCAAATTCTTGATTATCTTGAAGATGATGTAATGGAGTTTTGGAGTTAGGTTAGGGTTTCTTGAAGAGAAAATTGATGAAGAATGGGTGTATAATGCTTAAAATGTCGTTTAATCGTATGTTTTCATGACTTGGGGTGATAGTAAATGACCTAATTTCCCCTCTGAAGATTAAAGTCATAACTAGAATTTTGTATGGGGGCTTGGCGTGACGCAATGGAATGCTCATCGCTATATCTGGCGCGACATGGCAAAATCGCGTTGAGCTGTTGGAATCAAAAATCAAACACAAGCCAAACCTCATCTAAAAATTCCAAAACTTACCCAAGACATACTTCTTACTTCCCTTAACATGAATTAACTCAAAAACTAATGTCTTGGGGTTGGGAAGACCAAAATGAAAATCCTTGAAGTTTAAGGGTTTTGAAAATTACTAAGTCCCCAACACTTAGTGAAAAATTCAATCCTTAACCCCCTACAGTATACAACTAAGAGCAGAATCGAGCTAGGATTAGTTTGAGGTTTTACAATATCTCCCTCTTGGGAACATTCATCCTCGAATGAGACTGGCTTGGCTGAAATACTAAGTAAAGACTTACATGATGCAGGGCACACTTACGAACTGAATTATCACTGAATATATGAATCTGAAACATGATGCATGGACTGAACTGAATTCACAATTTACATGGATGCGAACAAACTACCCCTTGGAATGGCCATACTCATGGAACTTTAGATAGTAAGACTAGATCGAAAGATTAAAAAACTATAGGAATTTATTTGTCTGACTGCTAGACTGAATTGCTGGCTATATGGGTTGAATCATACTGAAAGCTTATACTCAACTATACATTCCACTTCAAAACTGCACTTCACTTGAGGCTACTAAAAATATTCACATAGGCACTGATAAATGTACCTACTGAACACTGAGCTGAACCGAATTCTCTCACTATGTTTAAGCCTACCTGAATCTACAAACTGTACACTTCATATCGTAATACTAGTTTGAATCATGAATTCAATATACCCTGCTGTTTCACAACTTCTCATCTCATGAATAATTCTTATTACCACTTTAACAACTAAATTCAACCTCTTACTAGGAATTCACTAACACACAATGCACCCATCCACTCATATATACCAACATGACATTCAAGCCTATCTTCATAACCACATATGCACTTCTAAACAAAACACCCATAAAAGAATCTTTCTCATATTCTCTAATACCTCCATCAATAACAACTTCCCTACACTATTCTTAGGAAGACGCACATAAAAATTCTTAAGTAACCAAGACATACACAAAAAAACTTCACCTCAATATTTTTTCAAACTTATAGACTTACATAAAACAAGCATACAACAATCTTTCCCAACATGAAACATTTACTCTCTCCCATCTACATAATTATTCGTCATCACTATTTTGACCTAAGAAAAGGTCAGTAAAAAGTTAGGACATGAGAACCTGAAGAGTGAAACAATAATATGCATAACTTGGACACTTAACTGTGGCCCGAGGAATAAAGTATCCATGACATGGATTCATTATAGAGATCAAAACTGAGGATATACAATGCAAAATCTGCATTTCACTGATAATTAAGAGTATAGCATGAGTACCGAGAATTGAACATACTGTAAAGCATAAGTACATGAGTCATGAGCTGCATGACCTGAGTTTGGATTTCATGATTTCATGGAACATGATTCGTACTACTGAGTGAACTGAAACTCTTTATACTAGGAACTAGAAGCATACATGATTCTCTATTATGTGCATGAACATAAAATATGATCAGGGAACTGCCACATAAGGCATGAGTAGATATCATGATAACTAAAGTACAAATACTAAAATAAGACTGGGTCGGGCATCTTCCTCCCTAGAGTTATTCTGCAACACACTGTCATCACTACTAGAATCTGATAATCTGACTTGGTTCCTTTTCCTACCATCTCCCCTTTACCATCATTCTAAGCCAGTGAGACCCTTTTATTAACTCTAAACTAAACTGCAACCACTTTACTCTAAAGTTCAGGAGATGACAATACATATCAATAACAAATTTACTCTGAAAAACTATACCTAAAAGTGTAAAACCCATTTCTAATACTTTATTCTGAGATACAACTCTTATTATTCTATAAACCCAATAGTCATCATATAATAGCTTGAACACTTACTAACACAAAACCTTCATGAGCATCACCATACCCGGAGTTCACACCATCTAGAGCTTCAACACTTATTTTTATTAGCTCAATCTTCAAAGATTCAAACTTAGATTATAACACTTAACATGGATATCCCTAAACCTTTAATGAACCATACTACTTCCATTATAGCCTACTAATATCACATCTCTAAACTTATATTTTTTCCTAAACCATAAGAATCAAAATCATACCAAAAGGTTCAACATCATCTATCCATAACTCCTTAACTTAGCTATTAAGAACACCATATGCTATATAACTAGCCTCTTCTCATTTAGCAACTCATGGGTACTACTAACCCCACACACTCTTTAATAATCTTAGAAAATAATGCATCCCCCATATCACCTTAGTACACATCTAAATCATATCTACAGTACCATACTCAATTATAGATAAATGAACTTAAACTCTTACATATATTGTTTAAGCCTACTAGATCACTTCCATATAACTAGTATCACTGACCAAACAATTATTATTTCCACCTTTATGATCATCCACTGTTCAAACTTAGTGTTTAGTGCTAGGCAGGGTTAACAACATAACCTCACGTATGATTCTCGCATGAAAACTATAAAATAAAACACCAATAAACACTAGTCCACTAGAACCTCATAACAATAGTAATCGATCATAATCCTATGGTATACTTTATTAAAATCCCTTAGCACATCCTCCTTTTACACATATGACTATTTACCCATATATACACCTAAATTTCTTTCATAGCTCAATAATTTTCAACTAAACTCCTTCCAACCTCAAGAGAATCCTAAATTCACAATACTCAACCTCCAAATACTTCATTAATAACCTATACTTTTCTAACACAATAAATACCATCAATAACTCCTTTCCTACTTCAAGCAAACAACCATTCACCTTTAACTAATAACTCTTTCTCAACCTTCCTCCAAAGAACCTACACCATATTCATTACCCCTAAACTAATACTTAAGGATATATCACCTCACTACTAACTTTATCATATGCAAAAGTTTATCTATATACATTCAATCAATCGCCATCACCATTTTTCTTATCATTATACTTCTATACCCATACTTCCAACTATAAAAAGGTTCTACTACTTATGAATCATAATACTCCAGGTCATAATATCCCTTAAATGCGAACACTATTTAACACTTTAGGTTCATACTATCTCATTTTATGAGCACTATTTGGATAAAGGGGGTTAATGAGGAATCTGAATACATAACATATTATGTCTTAACTACACAACTCATATGGATGAGTACATAAGCTTTAAACATAAGGGACTTATAACATATTAGCGAGCTCCTCTGAAGCCCCTTGTGTGACTCCCAAAGTTACTGATAGCAAATTTGAGAGCATCATCATGGGAGGAATTGGAATCTATTACTCATGTTATCTCGAAAAGTCATAGATGGAGAATTATAAAGTAACACTCAAATCAACAAAGGTTTTTGAAAGAACAACTTTACTGCATGATCTAGATATAAAAAAAATAAGACATTTCTTAAATGCTCTATAGCCTCTCGAAGAAAAGTACAGACATCATTGTACCACTCTGCAAGACTCTACTAGACACGGCTTCATAGACACCAAAGGACACTTGAACTTTGTTCTCTGATACCAAGTTGTAATGGCCTGAGACTACCCATGGATGTCACATGATGCTTAGGACCATAAGTGATCCTAAGCTAACCTTTATACTGGCATAACTCATGTGCAACTAAACAAGATACATTAATCTAAAAGAAATAAGTGAAAGAGATGTCATTACTAAGTAGGTTCAATATAAAACTGTATAAAATAATTACAACTCTGGTTATACAAAATAAAACTGAAATTAAATACATCAACTATACTAACTTTCTATGAAGCCGCTACTAACATTGACTATACGTAGATAGGATATGACCCTCATCAATCCCAAATCAATACAACTGACTAAAGAAAAAATATGCTACTCGAACTATGATTTACTTGAGCCCTCGAATCAAAAAGACTCATCACCTACTGACTGGAGGCTGGACACTGTCTGATTATGATGTATGGGCTACAATCAGTACCTACATTATCAGATAATGTAGCACATAGACATATATATGGATCAGTACTTCTAGAATATACTAAGTATATCGGGGTGAATACATAAATAATACAATAACTTAATATTTTCATAGACTTTCAAATAATGCATTCTAAGCGTAAGTGACTCACCTTGAGAGAGAAAAAAACTGAAAGCTAAAAACTCATAAAACATGAATAATAAAGCATACTAAATAAACTTTATGAGTCACACACTTAGTTTCTAAAAGCTTTACTTTTACTCTTTCTTTTGAAAGTTCTTCTAACTGACATAAACCATGTGAGCTATCATGGAGTCCAATGTCTCACACCCACGTTGGTAGAGCAGTTCTACCCTTGCCATCGAAATAGAACCTAAATAGAGTGACCACTATGCTTAACCCATATTGGGACTTAAACCTATGGTGGCACGTAGTTCTAGGGCATGTGACCTTGGCCTCATACCCAACTCGGTGCTAAATACTATTCTCATATTACTTATATTCTTGATTTTTAGGAAATCCATTTTAAAATAGCATAAGGGTTTATAATGAAAACCAATTAAGTTTCTCTACACTTTAAACTATAATCAAAATGAATAAATGTGGATTCCATATCTTAACTGAGGATCAAAAGATCAATTCTTGCTTTAAATCTTGAAATAAGCTTATCAAAGAATACTTGAAAGCATAATTTTCTTGAAATCTTGATACTCAAACTTAGGGCTTAAAACCCATGCTTTAAACTCATGTCAATTCATAATAAAGCTCCATGGTCAATATAATTTTTTAAACCAACAATAACAAGTCAAGATAGTGCAATCTCATTCATATAAATCATGTATGTTAAAAACATAAACATAAGCACGTCTTGATATAATTAAAGCTTTAAATCTCATAATAATCACATACTTCAAGAATATATAAACTTAGGTATGAACCCTACTTTAAAAAAATTAAATAAAATCTTAAAATCATGTAATTTGGGTACAAGGATGACAGAATACCCTTGTTCATAACCCGACATACCTTATTAGGCTTGATTTGGTGTAGAAGCTTGACTTTGAACTCTTTAAGGTACTCTTAAAGGCTTCTTCTTAAAGTTATTGGATTAAGGGTCTCAAATTCTTGATTATCTTAAAGAGAATGTAATGGACATTTGGAGTTTTTGGAGTTAGGATGGTTTCTTGGAGAGAAAATTGATGGAGAATAGGTGTATAATGCATAAACCATCATTTAATCTTATGTTTTCATGACTTGAGGTGATGGTAAATGACCTAATTGTCTTTCTAGAGATTAAAGTTATAACTGGAATGTCATTTAGGGGCTTTGCGTGATGCGATGGAATGCTCATCGTTATACCCAGTGCGACACGGCAAAATCACATTAAGTTGCTAAATTAAAATTCAAACACGACCCAAACCTCGTTCAAAAATTCCAGAACTTACCCAAGACATACTTCTTACTTTTCTGAACAAGAATTAACTCAAAAACTAATGTCTCAGGGTCGGAAAGACCAAAATAAAAATTCTCAAAGTTTTAGGGTGTTGAAAATGACTAAGTCCCCAACACTTAGTGAAAAATTCAACCATTAAACCCCTTAAGCATGCAACTAAGAAATGAATCGAGCTAGGATAAGTATGGGGTACTATAATTTTTTGGGTTATGTCATTTCTAGTGAAGGAATCATGGTGGATCCATAGAAAGTTGTGGTGGTGAAGAAGTAGCCTAGGCCCACGACTCCAATTGACATTTAGAGCTTCTTGGGTTTGGCTAGCTACTATAGGAGGTTTGTGGAGAGTTTTTTGACAATAGCTACCCCGTGTACTAAGTTGACTCAAAATAAGGTAGAGTTCTTATGGTCTGATACTTGTGAGGATAGTTTTGAAAAGCTAAAGGACAAGCTAACTTTGGCTCCAGTTTTGACTTTTCCTTAAGGCACGAATGGGTTTGTGGTATATGGTGATGCATCCCATATGGGAATTAGTTATGTTATGATGCAACATGACAGGGTAATAGCTTATGCCTCTAGTCAATTGAAGGTGCATGAGAAGAACTATCCGACTCATGACTTGGAACTGTTAGCTAAGGTGTTCGCATTGAAAATCTAGCATTACTTTATGTATAGAGTGCATGTGGATATCTTTTCTAATCACAAGAGCCTGCAATATGTGTTTAATCAAAAATATCTCAACCTCAGGCAAAGAAAATAGCTTGAGCTTCTCAAGGATTATGACATGAGTCTTCACTACCACCGAGGTAAAGATAATATAGTTTTTTATGCTCTTAACAAGTTATCCATGGGGAGTCTAGCTCATGTTGATAAGGATAAGCGGGAGTTATTTAAGGACATTTACCATTTGGGTAACCTTGAAGTTGTCCTCTTGGACTTCAAGAATGGTGGTGTACTTATGTAGAAAGTGGCGCAGTCATCTCTTGGTGCTGAAATCAAAGAGAAATAGATGTTAGATCCTGTCTTAGTGAGGATCAAGGGTAATATAGGTGAGAAAAAGGTGATGTCTTTTGAGATTAGTGGTGATAGTACCTTGCGGTACCAAGGGAGATTATGTGTTCCCAATATAGATAGTTTGCAAGAGAGAATCTTGGCTGAGGTGAATGAGTTGTGCAATATTGTTCATCCTGGTTTGATGAAAATGTATCATGAACTTAAAGAGATGCATTAATGGAACAATATAAAGAGGAATATGGAAAATTTTATGGCCAAATGCATGGTGTGTCAGCAAGTAAAGGTTAATAACATGAGGCCTGGGGGAATATATAAAGAAATCGAGTTGACTGGATGGAAGTGGGAGGTAATCAATATGTATTTTGTTATCGTTCTTCCTTGGTCTCAGAATTAATTTGATTTGGTTTGGGTCATCGTGGATAGGATGACAAAGTTGACTCACCTTTTTCCAATGAGGACTAACTTCTCAGCTGAGGATTATACAAGGTTGTACTTCCAAGAAATTATAAATTTACATAGAGTACCTATTTCTATCATCTGATTGTGGTACACAGTTTTAATCTCACTTTTGGCGGTCATTTTAGAAAAATTTAGGGACCAAGATTAGTCTTAGTGTTGCTTCTCACCCGCAGTCGGATGGTCATAAAGAAAGGACTATTCAGATGTTGGAGGATATGCTTCGTGCTTACGTGATTAACTATGGTGGTAGTTGGGTTGAGCACTTGCCCCTTGTGGAATTCACATATAATAATCGCTACCACTCTAGCATTGGGATGGCTCCATTTGAGGTATTGTATAGTAGGAGGTGTAGGTCACCTATTGGGTGGTTCAAGGTTGGTGACGTGGATATGTTTGGCCTGGATTTGGTTACCAAGCTATGAAGAAGGTAAAGGTGATTTGGGATAGTCTTAAGGCTACCTAAAGTCGCAAAAAGTCCTATGCGGATGCGAGGCGTAGGAAGTTAGAGTTTGAGGTTGGGGATAGGATATTCCTAAAGGTGTCTCCTATGAAGGGAGTGAAGCGGTTTGGAAAAAAGGGGAAGCTCAGGCCCTGGTATGCTGGTCCGTACTTGGTTGTGAGAAGGGTTAGCCATGTTGCATATAAGTTGGAGTTTCATTCTATCTTGAGCTCCATTCACCCGGTATTCCATGTTTCTATGTTGAGAAAGTGTATAGGTGATCCATCGCAAAATATACCTATCAAGGATATTGGTATTTCAGATTACCTATCTTATGAGGAGATCCCGATTCAAATCTTGGATCGTCAGGTTTGTCAGTTGTATACCAAGGATATGGCTTCGATAAAGGTTCTATGGAGAAAACAATAGGTGAAAGAGGCTACATGGGAAGCTAAAGAGAACGTAAAGTCTAAATATCCTTTTCTACTCCCCATTTCAGAAATTCGTGCTCAAGGTATGTGTTAATTCTTAACCTTTTTGTTTTGTGTCTTTGTTAAAGGTAAAAAGGTAAATTCGTGGTGTTATGTTTTTTGTCTTAAAGGTAAAAGTAGAGACATTTGGGGGTTTAATCATGCTTGTACTCTCTTGTTCCATCATTCGGGGATGAATGATCCAAGTGGGAGAGAACTGAAGCACCCTAAGTTTTGGACCTTGAAAATTTCCTGAGCCTTGAGCTCACTGTCCTTGTAACAACTCACCATATAAGTTGTATGGTGTGGGTACGGGTCAGGTGACCCAATTCGTATGGCGTCTAATGATTGGTGGTTGAGTTTTTATTGTGGTTATGACTTGCGGAGTAGGAGTCATATGTTCATAATACGAGGGGTATAGTGTCCAATTGTATGTTGTCCAGTGTCTAGCCCTTAATGTTCTGCTTAGGGTAGGACTTGAATGATACTGGTCATATGGTGATGATACGAGTTGAGCTAGGAAGCCATTTGTTGGACAGAATATGATGTCCAACTTTCTATTCTAGTGATGAGTTGAAGGTACCACTCTTATGATGTGGTTATGAGTTGATGGGTCCAATCGTACCTACCTGAGGGAATTTCCCCCTCTTAAATCCTTTTGACCCCATGACATAAACACATTTTGGGGGGTTTTTTAACCCCTTATTCACAATCAAACACTCTAAAACATCTCTTAAATCTCTCAAGGTCTTGGTTCAAGAAAAGGCTAGGGTTTTATCAAGCTATTAAATTAGGGGCTTTCAAGAGTGAATCTCTCTATCTTCCTTGTTGTCTAAGGTATGTTAATCCTCCCTCATTATTAGTTCAACTAAAAGCATGCTTTAATAGATGATTTTTATGGTATTATTGTGGTATTATTAGGGTTTTGAAATATATGTTGGGGGTTTTGGTTGTTCTTAGTTTAATAGTGTTTTCCCATGTTTTTCTTATAGTTTTCAAGTTATAATTGTGGTTTGAACATGTGGTTGCATGGAAATGGTTAAATTGATACATGATTTTTAGTTTTGGAAATCTTATGCCCTCAACATGTTTGTTAAAATACCTATGAGAATCATTATTGAAAACTTTGCATTGCACAACATGGTAATGGAACCTAAATTAGTTTGGTTGGTTTTAAGTGGTTTGGAAAGGTCTTGGTAGCCATGGATTTGGTTTAATTAGAAATCTTGTGGGGTACATTGGAATCCCCTAAGTGTTGGCTAGTGACATTGCTTGTAAGCTATAGTCGGTATGACGATACCACTACATAATGCTTTGATACTTGAGTTCTAGAATTGGTGGTTTGGTTATGTACTAAATATTTTTAATTGGTCAATAATAACGAGTGATGGTAGCTAACCGTGAAGGTGTGAGTCCGATGGACGGACACTGAAAACTCATGTTTGCCGACATAAGGGTTGGTCTTGGAGACATATGCTTGTGGGGTACCCGGGGATCCCTCAAGTTTATACTTGTATATATGTATCATGGAGAGCAAAGCATACACGGGAATCCCCGGCCCCTATGATATCTTTGGTTCGTGCGGCTACACACATGGGGCCCATTCAAAGGGTAACACTAGACCCATATAACCCGTGGGTCGATTATGAAAGTAAATCTACACAACTCAGGTTAAAGGTTTTGAAGGCATAAAACCCGGTTTTCTTTTCCGGTATGGTATATATATGTGTATGTATGTGATTGCATATGACCATTTACTTTGGTTTTAAATAATTACATTATTTTATCCTTATTCCTAAGTACATGCTAGCATTCACCCACTAACCGTCTCCAGACGTTGTATCCCATGCGATGCAAGAACCGGCCATACTACTCGTCCTTCTTAGTGACTTCGATCGGGGACAAAATTTGTGTCAGACTGAAGTGGTGAGCTTCCATACCCTGAAAGACTCCAGTTCATGCTATGGACTTTTTTTCATACTTTTTGCTATTTCTTGGACTTTGATTTTGGCAATGGTCAGGGGCATGTCCTGACCGGATGTTCTTAGATTTTAGTTAGAGGTTTTGTGTGACTACTCTAGGCATGGGTGTTAGCGGTATTCGTGTCAGCCTTGGTATTAGTATTAGCATTGGGGCTAACAACAGTTGGATGTTTGGTTGGATATTTGGTTAGTTATGGTTATGTACTTATTTAAATGTCTTTCAATTGATTTTATTTTATCTTGTTATATGTTTAGAATTCATCCGACATAGGATGCAGGGCAGTTATGGTTGGGTATTGGAAGCGATCTCCGATTAGGGTAGAACTTGAGATGTCTGACATGACTAGGCCCTGATTTGGATCGTGTCAAAAACTGGGTGGAAGGAGATGGAAGTTTACACCTAGATAGTAAGTTGGTAGGAGGTGGAAGTTTGTTCATATCCCAAAGTGGTGGTCCAAAAGTTAAAGCCATAATGTGTATGTTCAGGGACAAATTTGGATCATCAAAAGATTTAAATGAGACATGTAAAAGATAATAATAATTG
This sequence comes from Capsicum annuum, assembly GCF_002878395.1. Taxonomy (NCBI): domain Eukaryota; kingdom Viridiplantae; phylum Streptophyta; class Magnoliopsida; order Solanales; family Solanaceae; genus Capsicum; species Capsicum annuum. Next base: position 166,935,979 of record NC_061114.1, on the reverse strand, counting down.
TTGTGCATGTGTGCCTTGGTACTTTTTAATCCTCTAACTCTTTTATGTTATTAAGTTCACATATAAAACAATCGTAGTATTTTTTTAAAACTTTTTTGGTATAATTATTAATTATTTTTCCTTTGTATATTAGGCATTGTATAATTCAACTAAAATCAGAAGTATATGCATGATTGAATCAAGAAATATGTTTTTTGTTCTCTTTTCTTGTCATTCCAACATATAGGGGTGTACAAACCGAACCATTAAGTCAAACCAAACCGATAAATCAAATCAAATGAGAAAAAAATTGACTTATGGTTTAGTTTGATTGGTTTAGTATTGAAAAAAATGATCATTCTTGGTTTGGTTTTGTATTAGCGAAAACTAAATCAAACCAAACACAAATCGAACTGACATAATAAATATATAATTTTAATTTTTTATATGTAAAAAAAATATTACTTATAATCTACTTTCTAATTACTTTTAGGAAAAAGTACATGGGCTGGCTATTTTGAAAGGAAATGGCCAACCCTTTTAAAAGTTGGACATGGGTAGCAGTCGGCCCAAATTAATACCCGTAAATAGCCATTTGGCCCAAAACTGATCCTCTTACACATTAAAGAGTATTAAATACTCTTTCAACGGCTATTTACAGAGCTTTCCCAAATTTTCTTCTCTTTCACTCTATTATGCTTGATAAATCTATGTTTTTCATCAATATTAGAAATTGAGTTTGTGATTCTTGCATTGTCTAGACATGAAACAAAAAATGGGTAGTAAAGGCAAGTTAAAATTATCTCGTAAAGGGGTCAATTTTGATCCCAAATTTATTGTTAAAGATGATTATTTTACAGAATCATCATATATGTTGTTGCAGTTGAAGGACTGTCCTAGTCCTTCAAACTTGAAGAAGAAGAAAATTGATAGAATAGGGCCTTAAGGCAAGAGAAAATATATGTCGGAAAGTCCATCTTCTTCTCAAAGGATGACTCGGTTACAAAGTCAAAGACTTTTTGGTGCATGTAAATATCAAGAAAAGGATCTTTCAAAAGGGAAGGAGAAGGTTAATGAATGTGTTGTTGTTAGTGCTAAGGAAAAAAAACAAAATCAGGAAAAAAATAGTAAAGATGTTGGTGTGTCGTCAAAGAAAAAGTATAAAGTTTCTGATCAGCTTGACAAACCAAGTTATAGTTTAGCAGAAGTTGAGGTATTCTATATTTTTTTACAACTATAATGTATTTTTTTATGTATGTGTGCAATGTGAGACCTTGCTTTGTATGCTGTTGTTATTGTAGTTGTTTTGTGCAATGTAATTCATAGTGTTAACGTATTTAGAAATATATTTTTTTTTAGGTTTGGGATTTTGTTGTTCGACCAAGTGATTATTACATGACTCGTCTTAGTGTCCATACAAATTACTTGATTGTGAATGAGCTGAAAGATAAGTCGACTAAGGTGCAACTCGATTTGTTTAGAAATACCTGTTTTGGATATTTTTTAGATTTGCCATTTTTTTCCATTCAAAATCAGTTGATAAATGGTATGTTGCTTAGGGAAGTTTTGTCTAGTCGAAATGATGAGATATGAATAAAAGTGAATAACACAAAGTTGTGATTTGGTCTATCAGAGTTTGCTATTATAAGCGGCTTAAATTGTACAAGTGATGTTATACTGGCATGTAATTTGAGCCAATCTAGTCACCTTATGAACTTGTATTTTCCAAATCAATCCAAAGTTACAAAGCTTGAACTGAAAACTTTTTTCTTGGGAAAAAAATGACAATCTGATGGGGACGCGTTGCATATTGCTATTCTTTACTTCATTCATAGTTTTCTGTTTTCAATTACATATGGTGGTTTCATAAATAAGGATGCCTTTTTATTAGTTGAGTCTGGTCAGTTTGAGACATTTTCCTAGGAAAAGTTGAGTTTTTGTGATATGTTGGATTCAATGAAGTACCAGGTTTATAAGCGAAAGTCTATGTATCGGTGTAGTGGTTTCCCTTTGGCATTTCCATATTGGTTTTATGAATGTTGTCCATATGCAGACAATAAACTAGCTGTTAGAGTAGGAGATAGTGTGCCCCGGATACTTAATTGGTCGGTGACGATAAAACCAAACTACAGGAAGGTGAAGTTTGCTTTTAGTGATATAAATCGAGAGTAGGTTCTTATAATATGTGTATTTATATATATATATATGGTCTTTTGCTTATACTATTAATTTACTTTTTAAACCTTTTAAATTTTTATTTGTATGTATAGGTGGTGTTAACCAATATTAAACCAACTTGTATTGAGAAAAGCATTCTTCAGTTGCCTATTTTTGAGCCTGTACCTTAAAAGAAACATACTGCATTCAAGAAATCTAATGGTTTGTCAGATTCGAGCAAAGAACATATGAGAGAAGACAGTCCTGTGAATTCTCAAAATGAGTTGAAACTTCTGTGAACTAATTTGAATTTGGAATATTTAAGTGTTTTAAAAGTTTAATATCACCTTTTTTGTAGTTGAGTATTATGAAAAATTGATGTTTTTGTGTTTGCCATTTTGAAACTGTTCAGCTAAAGGATGAAGTTTTGTCGATGAAATATTTGAAGACATCGTTATTTGACTTAATTTTTAAAGCACTACATATAAATGAGGGTTCTAAGGTATTTGGCTTGTTGTATTGTTTTTGATTTATAAGACTTATATACATTTTTATACTAATATTTTTTTGTTGAACTTTTTAAAACAGTCTGCCACACTGAATGAGTAGCACAGTGGTCATAATGTGGGGCTCAAAAATGATGATACACATGCAGGGAATCCCATAGGGATTAATTTGTCTGACAATGCGGGATGGCAAACTGATGGTACACCTAAGGTTGATCATATAAGTGATAATGTGATTGATGGTGTTGGATAAAAAAATATTGGTGTTGGGGATTGTATTGATATACTAGCTGGGAATAAACTAAGTGCTATTCTGGTTGATGATGTTGAAAAAAAAATGTTGATGTAGGTGATCACATCGATGTAGCTGGAGATCACCTAAGTGATAATGTCATTGATGATATTGGAAAAGAAATCGTTAGTGTAGGTGATCATATCGATACAGATGCAGGTAATAGACCTATTACAGGTGATGAATGGAGCGTATTTCCAAATTTTGATTTTTTAAAATTTACGCCAAGTGGCAATAAGATCCGGAGAGGAGGTTAAAAATAGTTTTAAGGATAGTTGATCTGATTTTCCTGATTATGAAGTATCAAAGTTTACCCAACCAATTTCTCATGAGAATGTAAAGTGTATGAAAGATTTGGTTAAAAATAGTCAGAAAATTGATTGATCGGTTGTTCCTGACAGTGAAATCTCAAAATATACTCAACCTGATAAAATTGGTGAACATTCTTTGATTGAGAAAGCTGTTAAAAAGATTGATACAGATTGAGGTTGTACAAGTGTTACATTGAAGGCTACAGAAGTCCTTTTTGATGTTGGAAGCATAAGAAAAAATGTTGATGATACTTTTGTTGGTGATAAATCAACTATCATCTTGGATGCAAACCGGTTGTCCCTCATAGAATAAGAAAACCAACTACAATATGTGAATCACCATATGTGTCCAAGTTTGATTCCCATTGTCGCAACGTTCAAGGTCAACCAACTAAGTGCATAGATAAAGGACATTCAAGAAAATCCATATTCAGTATCAAACATCCATTTTCCATAAGTATTACAGAGCCATTTCTTCATATGAAGTTGTTGTCTTCATTCAACAAGTTTGTTGCCATTTTTCATATGAAGTTGTTGTCTTCATTCAACAAGTTTGTTGATAAGTCACTACGACTTAATTCAAAGTAAGTGTTTTCTTTCTAAATTTTTGTAGCTTAAATTTTTATCATTTTTGTGTCATAACTAATACGTTGTATTATGCTTTTGTTACAATCCTATATATTCGGAATCTATTAATAATCTGGCAAATGCTTTTGACTTTGGTGTTATCACGATTAAAACAAAAGAATGATTCTATACGCTTGGATATGAAGGAGTACCTTTAACTGATTCAGTAAGTTTATTATCCATCATGGTTTGCTAGTATAGTAGTACTAAAATATTCTTTTTTGATTCTGACAACGTAATGTAGTTTATTAAAATGATCTTTTGTCTTTACTTTTCAGCATATTGATGTGCTTTTTTACTACTTACGGAAGAAATCAAAGTACACCCTTTTTGGATGGTGGAAGTTTATTCACAACAACTGATTGTTGGTTTAATTGCTTGATACAAAGTTTGTACTCAAATTTTTTGGGTAAGAGGAAAGATGTTGTGGTTATTAAAGAGGACAATGAAATTGTTGAGTATATCCTCGGATATGTTATGAGGTGTAATGTGCCATGGTATTCTATTGATAATGTTTTATTCTCGATAAATATTTTTGAAAACTTTCACTAGATTTTCGCTTGTCTGTCTTTCAAAGACCAATGTATTTATATTTATGATTCAATGTGTGGTGCATGACATAGAGGTGTTGCTGAAAAAGTTGTTTCAGCATATTCAGAATTGATACCATACTTGCTTTCTTCTATTGATTTTTGAGACAAAAGAAGTGATGAAATTGCAACTGCTGAATCGTTTGATATTTGGTTAGTTGACAAATTGTCAACTCAAAAGAACACATAAATTAGTACTAAAAAGCTAATATTGTTGCTAGTCTTTCACTTTTTTTCTTTTTGATTATTATACTCATTTGGGAATATGTTGCAGGGACTGTGGTGTTCTTGTAGCTACTTTTGCAGAGTATATGATTGAAGGCATTCAAATTCCTACTAGTTTAGATGATATTGATAGCATATAGAGTAGATATGGTGTATTACTGTGGCAATATGAAAAGAAAAAAATAAAGGCAGTGTGCAATCAGAGACTATGAATCTACTGGAAGACTGAAAAGAAAAATTAATCTTCTAAAGCAGCAATAGTTTAGGATAACTTGCAAGTGTAGTTTTTAACATATTTTGAAGTTTTTGATATACTGTTGGAAGTGTTTACCTGGTGTTTTTTATGGGATACACTTGCTTAGTTTTTATTTCTGTTTTTTGAAGAATCTATATTGATTCATATTGACGATTATATGATTTTGAAAACTTTTATTTTTTACTATAATGTTGATAATATTTTCTTTATGTATACGCATGTATTGATTTTTATACTTATATATGCATGCTGGATTTGATACCTATATACCATGAACTAAATGTACCCTGAAGAAGAACATATAACATAACTGTCATTATAATCATGCTATGATAAACAGCAATAGGAGAAACACTTTCTCCCTGGACACATACATATCACCTGTATATGATGTTATTTAACTAGTATTATATATTATACAGATGACACTGAAAAGTATGTATTGAATGAAACTCGCGTATGGACTTATATATACACACATCATACTACTAAATAAATTCATCAAAAAAATATCATAAAGACAATGAAAAGTAGAACTTTAAATCCATATAATATCGAAATATTTCATTAGCAATCAAACTAGGAAGCTTAAAAATGTAAAATCTTAGACATCATCTATTACATTTCATGTAAAAGTAGACAACTTTTCACATTTCACCTTAAAATGTGAAATCAATTCCTGTAATATGTTTTGCAATCTAGAATGAACTGGCCTATTTGAAAAAATAAAATAGGAACTATGAGAATGTCTGATTAAATTCTTGTTGGGGAATTTGTGCAGGTTCTTTGATTGTGTCCAACTTTTCCACACCGTCCATATGATACTTTCTGTGCAGACATGTAGTCCATAATGTCTTTGCTTTGATTTTTTTTCTTGGTCTACCTGGTCTTTGCTTTCAAATTGGTGGGAGTACTATGATATTCGATACTTCTATTGAAATGTGCCACATTGTCTCATCAGGAAGTGAAATAACTAGAAATTCATAGGCATTCAAATAGTTTTCCTTTATGTAATAAGTTGCACAGTAGAATTGTACATTCATATGAGTGTAACTCAATACTGCCATACCCTAAGGACATGGGATTCCATCAACCTGAAATTGTAGGCAACTATACCTTTTTCTCACATACACACAATGCTTTGCTTTTGAATTTCATCAATCACAACATACCCATGACTGGTAGAATCCATTACCTATAATATTCAACAAAACATTAAGCAACTGTACCATATGACATTTTAGTCAGTATGAAATAGAAATAACAACACAGTTTCTTTACCTTCATTTTATTTGATAAAATGAGATTTTCCCTCATTATTGTGTTGTACTTATTTTCTAATTCAGTAAATATTGCCTGTGCAATCATTCTATTTTCATTATTTCATTTCATTACCAAATCCATCATGAATTGTAGCAGCTTCTTTACTGACAGTTCTCTTGCCTCTCTATTTGCTGAATTCAGCGACTCTGCAATATTCGAAGTCATCACCATTGATCTATTGACATTTGAATGTGCTATGGACCATTTTTCATAGCCAATTTCAAACAGGTAAGGCATCATCCTCTCATTGATTTTGTCTGCATCTTCCATTAATCGATCAAAATCTGCTTTTATGTGAGTACAAGCCATTGCAAAAATGATTCCCTTTAGTTACTTCTGATTCTGCATGAATTTTCCTTTGATGTTGTTCCATAGATGATAGATGCATATACAATGAGATGCATTTGGATAGACCTTTACAGCAGCCTTTAATATACTTTCATGCCTATCAGATACTATGGACATATTTTTTTTCACCATATGTTATTTTAAACATACTAAAAAACCATTCCCATGAAACATCATTTTCAGAATCCACAATAGAATATGCTAATGGTAGAATTTTCCCTGATTATGCAAATTAAAAAAGTCAAATATCTTAGACTAGTATGAATAACACATATTAATATTTTGCAATTTGTAATTATGTTAAAAAGCTGAATTTCTACATCTTTTAAGGAAGTACTGTTGTATCTGAAAAAATTCATTAAACTGACCACTGCATCAAGAAATCTAGCACACAACATGGTCCCCCGATACGCTGATTTAAGGAAAGTACTATCAACAATAATTGTTGGCATGCAATATTCCCATCCTTTAATGAATGCATTCAATGCGACAAAAGCATCCAGAAAGTGATTGTCCTCTGTATTGTGTAGCCTTGTATACAAACCTAGATTGATTGTATTTACCATATACAAGTAAACTGGTAGTTTAGTATATGACTCATGCAGGGAACCTCTGACTAGTTCAATTACCTTTTCTTTTGCTCACCCCTTTTTGTAGTTTATTCTAATCCCATGACTATTTCTCATTTCATTCATGATCTCTGCAGGAGTGAATGATGATTTCAGATTTAGATGCTTGTTCTTTACTATTTCAGCAATGGTCAATGAAGTAGCATGACGTTGTGAAAGTATTCTATCTGTAATTGCACAGGTGTGAACATCAAAGAATCTTGTCACCATGAAGACCTCTGACTCTTTTTGACTTGAAGATCGAAAAGTCCATTAACATTTTCATCCGCAGATTGCAGATAGTACCTGTCTTAGTATATTTATACAAACCAATGTTAGTTCTATTTGAATATTTTACTACAGTAGCTCACTCAGTTCTACTATTGTTGTAAATGTTAGGTGCAGAAATCTCATCTGAGGTTGAAATATGCTACAGACAACTTGGGAACAACTTCACTATACCAACAAAATCAGTTGACTTAATCAAAGGTTTCAAAGGCAAAAGATTCAAAATCAATGATGCAAATCCAGAACTACATAAAGATTTTAAAGGCACCGACTTTCAAGTTTCAGTCATGGTCCCAAATGAACTCACTAACAACATTACTACCAACCAAACCTTATCCGATCAATAGGCCAAAACCGATGTTGTACCTTTTTATCCTTACACGATTATCCGTTACGTCCTTGTTGGAAATGAAATCCTCAGTAAGCCACCCAACATCTATCATTTTAAGCCCTCTGTTGATAAAACTCCACAAATGTGTCGCAAGGAGTAAGTAGTGCAAATCAATCTTTGACCTTCTTGATTCAAAGTTTTTATGCATTCTATTTTCTTAATAGAAAAGAAGGCTTTTATAATGAGATAATGTAGGTTTCTTACTTTCAAATGAGATAAAAAAAAATTATTTATTTGATGAGAAATAAAAAAGATTATTGAATTTTAGTCGATTACATAACAGACAGCTCACATCCTTGCATATGCAGTATCTATAACCAATTGTTATTATTTTATACTAGATTTATACACTTTTATACCATATTGATATACTTTTTTCAAAAAAGAGAAGGGGAACCTATGCATTCATATATAGTATAAAAACTATATTAAAACCACATTGATACTCTGATAACGCTCAAGTTATACGTCAATTTAGTGCAAGGCAATCATCGTCAATATATTTACCCAACTTTGGAGTCGGATTAGAATCCACAGGGAATAATGTGAGTGGCGATTAAACTAATTTAAAACTAAAGCAATAAGTTGAATTCAAACAAATGATACAAAAAGATAAAATGGGGGTTTTCAATGATCAAACAAATGTTAAGGTTGTAACTTGCTTCAAAACTCAAAGCCAAAATTTCAATAGTTTAAATAATGATAAAGAAAAAACTAAGGTTGTGATCACTATGATTACTAATCCCCATTAAATAATAATTGTAGCATTGGGTTCTCATGACTTTTGAAAAACACCAGATTGTCAGTTTCGACAGTCCATCTAAGTGTTTCTCAATCTACCTAGATGTTGAACTCCATAGTTCTCTCGAACTTAGGAAAACATTCTATTCATACTGATTTATCTCAAGTTGATCAATCTTGTTACAACATTAATCATTAGATGAGAACTTAACCTTCCCAAATCCTCGTTGATAATTCATTACCTTTAATTTATTTCTCAAATCGAGAAAATCAACATAAGGTTGGATCTATTATTTGCAACTAATAAATAACAATCATAACAAAGGAATTATCAAGATGTCCCCACAATCACTCAAACCCTAATCAACTATTAAATCCATGGAGGAATAATCATAGACCCCACAATCCTAGTTGTGGGTTTTAGTGCCACATGAAAAATAAAGAGATAGCAATAATTTTATCCATCATTCAAAGTAATTAAACTTACAAAAGATGAATTTTGAAGTTGATTCTCTTCCAAGTTCAAGAGAAAATTCCCACAACCAAATCAAAGAGTTGAAAATTGAATTCTAAGTTAAGATCCCCTAATGAGAGATAAACTAGCCTTTAGAATGAGTTCCATCCATTTTAAGATGATGAATAAAACCCTAAAAGCTGCTATTTATATACCTCAGATTAATTATAGAAACAAAATCACAGATCACAGCTTTTTTCTCAGATAAATGACATCGTGGGTGACGGCTTATCAGGAGTCTGATGACTTATCAGGAATATCGTTAGATCCTCTTCACTTTTGAAAATCTCTGCCTTAGGTTCATGATAAGGTGTGACAGCTTAGCATACCTTTGACGACTTATCACGGATGTCGTCACATCTTCACTTCAATTTCTTAAGCACTGCCCAAGCCTGACGGCTTATCACAACTCTGACGGCCTATTACAGGTTGTCGTCACTTCTTCCAGCTGAATCTCATTCTCTATCTAAGGCTGATGATGAGTTTGATAACTTATCAGGGACTTGATGACTAATCAGACAAGTCATCAACTACACTTCCCTTCTTATTTTGCTCAAAAATCAACTCTTTTATCTCAGTTGTTGTTGGTTTTCTTTCATCTTGACTTTTCCTGCAATAACAAAGAGGAAACAATCAAAAACGACAAAAGTTGCTTAAGACTTTGCAATTATTCTCAGTTAAAAGTCTCAAATGTGTTAGCATCTGCTCACACATCAACACCCTCAACTTAAAATAATTGCTTATTCTCAAGCAACTAAAACACAACTAAGAGGATACAAAGTACATTTGACAGTCAACCATCTATATTATCTCAAAACATCTTCACCATCTCCAAGGTCAATTAATTTAAAAACAACTGTGTATATTATTGAAGAACAACTATGCGACACACAGGAATCAAGATATGGCATCAATTCAGTAACAACAACCATACATGTACCAAGATTACACTATCCAAACAAGTTAGCAACTAGCAATGTAACCAGTGTGCCCTCACTACAAAGAAGTCCAACTTCACTTTTATTAAACATCACATATGTAACAATGGGGATAATCAAAAGACGCTCACTCTCAGAATGAAGTTCCAATCAATGTATTCTAAATACCATAGGCTTGACCTTATTTTCATTACCAAGATTTTCAGACAGGTCAGCTAGGATCACTATAGGTCTTCTTTTTGGCTTGTAATGTAGGCTAGGGGCTGGTATGATACTCGATGATACTTAAAGTGACTAAGACTCCTTGACACTACACTAGCTTCTGGGGTCTCACTTATTAATCTTTTTTTATTATTCTCTATTCTTGATCACACATTTAGGATGGGTGCGGTCTTTTCTACAATCACTTCTTCTTTTTCACAACTTTTCTTTTCTTGCTCTCTTCCACCGCACCCAGTTTTTTGTTCTTTTCTTTTATTCTACCTTTCTTCATACTTATTTTACATCATGCACCCCTATGATAGCCACCCTCAACTTAGGCCATTTGCCTAAGTCAAGGTGCACAGTGTCCAAAGAGGACCAAGGCCAAATCAGGTGCATTATTATATAAATGGGATGGTGATAGGTGTCATAAAAAGAAATAGGTTATTCAGGATCAAAATAGGGATCAAGGGATATTATGCATACAGGGAAGGTCATTTAAGCTAGAAGTGGACTAATCTAAAAACGGCCTATGATCTTTTCCCAACTCCTATCCTACAACCAAGGCCAGACTAATCGAGCAAGTTCTGAATTTAACATACAACAGAAACTAAGTAATATCTCACACGCACATGGCACACAGGTACATTACAAACTACTACCTATCTGGTTTATGCAATTGTTAGCAATGACTATCATATCCCTAATACCAATGCCATAAAAAGATTCACAGTGGTCGCATATAGATGCACATCACAGAGTTACAAAATAGATAATTGGAGAGGTATTTATCATTCCCAAAAATCAACAAAAATATGTCAACAATCGTAGATACTTATTTTTCTCCCAATTAACCATAACACATCATAAAACAAAACACAATACGCCTAAACATGCCAGCTCTACTACGAACAAGACTCCGGGAAAAAGAGGGACGACAACAAAAACCCCAGGAGGACATCAACACCCATAAGTAGCCTCACCCTCAACTTAAAATCATGCAATGTCCCCAATGCGTCAAACCAGAACAAGAGAGTTAGAAACATACATGTGGCACCATGGGTGTGAAGATCTGATGTCAATCACATAATACGAATACAAAAAATAAAATACCTTGGGTTGCCTCCCAAGAAGCGCCTAATTTAATGTCGCGACACGACTAGGTTATCTTGACTACTCAGAATTTATCAAGATACCTTGAAAGTGTTTCATCCTTTTTCCCTCCATTTAGACGATGTGAATCGTTGGCTCATCTTTCAATCTTTACATCTTTTAGGTGTGTTGGATAAATGTGAGAGCATGATAAGGAAAGTTCTATCATGCTACTTCGAAGACTTGAACCGCTTGTCCAATTTTGTATCGAACTTTCGTATGGGTTCATTTGGCAACGGTGAGAATTTTAAAAAGCCATTAAATGGACATCGATCTTTAAGCTTCTTAGATTTCAAGATTGGGATTGTATTATACCCTTTCGGCATGAGAAACTCCAAAATGTAGGAATTTTTCACCTTATTTCCAAAATTTATCATTTGCTTGGGTGATTCAAATTTTATCACATCCACCAAGCATAATGTTGAAAAGTGATTTGAGTGAGGTTTTCTCCCTAATTTTGGAGTTGCATCCTTCTCGACCTCTTCACCTCAACTTAGGCTAGAGTTTTTATAAAAGATTGGTTTGGTTTCTTCTTTTGCCTCTAGCATTATTTTCTCAATCATGGCATTATCTCTCATGGTTGGTTTGGTTGGTTGGAAAATTACCGAGGGTTGCTCAACATCAATATAGGGTTCTTGTTCCTCATCTTCATACTCTTCCATTATTTTAAATGATTCCACACACAAGATATCATCTAAACATAATATAGAAGAATGTTTTAAATGATTGACCTCTATATCTATCTCCTCATGAATGATTGGCTTCATGTCTTAACGCATATCACATATGACATCATACGTTTCTTTTTGGAGATCTAACATTCACTGAAACATAGCTTCAATTCCACTCTTATCAGTGCTTCGTTCTTCCTTTTCTTGACCATAAGACCTATCAAACTCATAAAAAGAACTAGAATTTAGGTTAGCGCAATAGGGGAAGGGGGTATTTAGGCAATCACTCCAATATCCATCTTGACCACCACATAAAGAACAATCATACTCTCGGTAGGATGGGGATGGTGCACACATCTCTCTCCGACTATCATATCTACAATCTTTCCAAAAGTGAGGTCCATCATAATATGGACATGGATCATCAAGATAAGATTTCCATCCACCAAGCTCATGTTCATTCCACGATGTCATAGTAATAAGTAAACTAAAATAAAAATTTACCAAACACAAGAAATAAAAGAAAATTAAAAATAAATATTTACAAGTTTGAATTCAAGCAAGTAGGCTAAAATTCCAAACCAACTCAATATGCCTAATTATTCTCCGGCAACGGCGCCATTTTTTATAACCCTCAAGTTACACATCAATTTAGTGCAAGGCGGTCGTCGTCAATATATTTACCCAACTTTGAAGTTGGGGTCGAATACATAGGGAATAATATGAGTGGCGATTAAACTAATTTGAAACTAAAGCTATAAGTTAAATTTAAACAAATAATATGAAAACATAAAATGGGGGTTTTCAATGATCAAACAAATGTTAAGATTGTAACTTGCTTCAGAACTCAAAGCCAAAATTTCAATAGTTTAAATAATGATAAAGAAAAAACTAGGGTTGTAATCACTATGATTACTAAACCTCATTAAATAATAACTGTAGCATTGGGTTCTCATGACTTGCGGGAAACACCAGATTATCAGTTTCGACAGTCCATCTAAGTGTTTCTCAACCTACCTAGATGTTGAACTCCCTAATTCTCTCGAACTTAGGGAAACATTCTATTCATACTGATTTATCTCAAGTTGATCAATCTTGTTACAGCATTAATCATTAGATGAGAACTTAAACTTTTCAAATCCTCATTGATAATTCACTACCTTTAGTTTATTTCTCAGTTTGAGCAAATCAACATAAGGCTGTATCTATTATTTGCAACTAATAAATAACAATCATAACAAAGGAATTATCAAGATGTCCCCACAATCACTCAAACCCTAATCAACCATTAAATCTACGGAGAAATAATCATAGATCCCACAACCCTAGTTGTGGGTTTTAGTGCCACATGGAAAAAAAGAGATAGCAATAATTTTATTCATCATTCAAAGTAATTAAACTTACAAAAGATGAAGTCTGAAGTTGATTCTCTTCCAAGTTCAAGAGAAAATTCCCACAACCAAATCAAAGAGTTGAAAATTGAATTCTAAGTTAAGAGCCCCCAAAGAGAGATAAACTGGTCTTTGGAATGAGTTCCAACCATTTTAAGATGATGAATGAAACCCTAAAAGCTGTTATTTATATACTTTAGACTAATTATGGAAACAAAATCACATATCACAGCTTTTTTCTCAGATAGATGATGTAGTGGGTGACGGCTTATCAGGGGTCTGACGACTTATCAGGAATGTCGTCAGCTCCTCTTCACTTTTGACAATCTCTTCCTTAGGTTGATGATGAGGCGTGACGGCTTATCATACCTTTGACGACATATCACGGATGTCATCACATCTTCACTTTAATTTCTCAAGCACTACCCAAGCCTGACGACGAGCCTGACGCCTTATCACAACTCTGATGGCCTATCACAGGTTGTCGTCACTTCTTCCAGCTGAATCTCATTCTCTGTCTAAGGCTGACGATGAGTCTGATAACTTATCAGGGAGTTGATGACTTATACTTTCCTTCTTATTTTGCTCAAAATTCAATTCTTTTATCTCACTTGTTGTTGGTTTTATTTCATCTTGACTTTTCCTGCAATAACAAAGAGGAAACAATCAAAAACAACAAAAGTTGCTTAAGACTTTGCAATTATTCTCAGTTAAAAGCCTCAAATGTGTTAGCATCTGCTTACACATCATACTCAATAGATACTATTTTATACTAGATTGATATAGTTTAATACCACATTCATACAGTATATATACCACATTAAAATCACATTGATACTCAATTGATACTATTTTATACTAGATTGATACAGTTTAATACCACATTCATATAGTATATGTACCACATTAAAACCACCTTGATACTTAATGGATAATATTTTATACTAGATTGATACAGTTTAATACCACATTCATACAGTATAAAGACCATATTGATACTCAATTGATACTATTTTATAATGGATTGACATAGTTTAATACCACATTCATATAGTATAAAGACCACATTAAAACCACATTGATACTCAATTGATACTAT